>NC_080067.1:59243994-59342837 GCF_949987535.1 Balaenoptera acutorostrata
CTCTTTTTGAACTATGGTTTTCTCAGGGTATATGCCCAGTAGTGGGATTGCTGGGTCGTATGGTAGTTCTATTTTTAGTTTTTTAAGGAACCTCCATACTGTTCTCCATAGTGGCTGTATCAATTTACATTCCCACTAACAGTGCAAGAGGATTCCCTTTCCTCCACACCCTCTCCAGCATTTATTGTTTCTAGATTTTTTTGGTGATGGCCATTCTGACCAGTGTGAGATGATATCTCATTGTAGTTTTTTTTTTTTTTTAACTACTCGCTAATTTATTAAAAATGGGAGAATATACAAAGATGCAAAATGAGAAACAAGGGATAAATATTAGTACAGAGAAAAAGTTTTTTGTTTTTTTTTTGTTTTTTTTTGTTTTTTTTCAAACATCTTTATTGAAGTATAATTGCCCCACAATAGTGTGTTAGCTTCCGCTCTACAACAAAGTGAATCAGCTACACATATACAATACGTTCCCATCTCTCTTCCCTCTTGCATCTCCCCCCTCCCCCCCCTCCCCATCCCACCCCCCTAGGCGGCCACAAAGCACCGAGCTGATCTCCCTGTGCTATGCGGCTGCTTCCCACTAGTTATCTATTTTACATTTGGTAGTGTATATATGTCCATGACACTCTCTTACCCTGTCACATCTCACCCCACCCCCTCCCCATATCCTCAAGTCCATTCTCTAGTAGGTCTGTGTCTTTATTCCCGTCTTGCCACTAGGTTCTTCATGGCCTTTTTTTTTTTTTTTTCCCTTAGATTCCATATATATGTGTTAGCATACTGTATTTGTTTTTCTCTTTCTGACTTACTTCACTCTGTATGACAGACTCTAACTCCATCCACCTCATTACAAATACCTCCATTTCATTTCTTTTTATGGCTGAGTAATATTCCATTGTATATATGTGCCACATCTTCTTTATCCATTCATCTGTCGATGGACATTTAGGTTGCTTCCATGTCCTGGCTATTGTAAATAGAGCTGCAATGAACATTTTGGTACATGACTCTTTTTGACCTATGGTTTTCTCAGGGTATATGCCCAGTAGTGGGATTGCTGGGTCGTATGGTAGTTCTATTTGTAGTTTTTTAAGGAACCTCCATACTGTTCTCCATAGTGGCTGTATCAATTTACATTCCCACCAACAGTGCAAGAGTGTTCCCTTTCCTCCACACCCTCTCCAGCATTTATTGTTTCTAGATTTTTTGATGATGGCCATTCTGACCGGTGTGGGATGATATCTCATTGTAGTTTTGATTTGCATTTCTCTAATGATTAATGATGTTGAGCATTCTTTCATGTGTCTGTAGGCCATCTGTATATCTTCTTTGGAGAAATGTCTATTTAGGTCTTCTGCCCATTTTTGGATTGGGTTGTTTGTTTTTTTGTTATTGAGCTGCATGAGCTGCTTGTAAATCTTGGAGATTAATCCTTTGTCAGTTGCTTCATTTGCAAATATTTTCTCCCATTCTGATGGTTGTCTTTTGGTCTTGTTTATGGTTTCCTTTGCTGTGCAAAAGCTTTTAAGTTTCATTAGGTCCCATTTGTTTATTTGTGTTCTTATTTCCATTTCTCTGGGAGCTGGGTCAAAAAGAACCTTGCTGTGATGTATGTCATAGAGTGTTCTGCCTATGTTTTCCTGTAAGAGTTTGATAGTGTCTGCCCTTACACTTAGGTCTTTAATCCATTTTGAGTTTATTTTTGTGCATGGTGTCAGGGAGTGTTCTAATTTCATACTTTTACATGTTCCTGTCCAATTTTCCCAGCACCACTTATTGAAGAGGCTGTCTTTTCTCCACTGTATATGCTTGCCTCCTTTATCAAAGATAAGGTGACCATATGTGTGTGGGTTTATCTCTGGGCTTTCTATCCTGTTCCATTGATCTATATTTCTGTTTTTGTGCCAGTACCAAACTGTCTTGATTACTGAAGCTTTGTAATATAGTCTGAAGTCAGGGAGCCTGATTCCCCCAGCTCCATTTTTCGTTCTCAAGATTGCTTTGGCTATTCGGGGTCTTTTGTGTTTCCATACAAATTGTGAAATTTTTTGTTCTAGTTCTGTGAAAAATGCCAGTGGTAGTTTGATAGGGATTGCATTGAATCTGTAGATTGCTTTGGGTAGTAGAGACATTTTCACAATGTTGATTCTTCCAATCCAGGAACATGGTATATCTCTCCATCTATTTGTATCATCTTTAATTTCTTTCATCAGTGTCTTATAATTTTCTGCATATAGGTCTTTTGTCTCCTTAGGTAGGTTTATTCCTAGATATTTTATTCTTTTTGTTGCAATGGTAAATGGGAGTGTTTTCTTAATTTCACTTTCAGATTTTTCGTCATTAGTGTATAGAAATGCAAGAGATTTCTGTGCATTAATTTTGTATCCTGCTACTTTACCAAATTCATTGATTAGCTCTAGGAGTTTTCTGGTAGCATCTTTAGGATTCTCTATGTATAGTATCATGTCATCTGCAAATAGTGACAGCTTTACTTCTTCTTTTCCGATTTGGATTCCTTTTATTTCTTTGTCTTCTCTGATTGCTGTGGCTAACACTTCCAAAACTATGTTGAATAATAGTGGTGAGAGTGGGCAACCGTGTCTTGTTCCTGATCTTAGTGGAAATGGTTTCAGTTTTTCACCATTGAGGACAATGTTGGCTGTGGGTTTGTTATACATGGCCTTTATTATGTTGAGAAATGTTCCCTCTATGCCTACTTTCTGCAGGGCTTTTATCATAAATGGGTGTTGAATTTTGTCGAAAGCTTTCTCTGCATCTATTGAGATGATCATATGGTTTTTCTCCTTCAATTTGTTAATATGGTGTATCACATTGATTGATTTGCGTATGTTGAAGAATCCTTGCATTCCTGGGATAAACCCCACTTGATCATGGTGTATGATCCTTTTAATGTGCTGTTGGATTCTGTTTGCTAGTATTTTGTTGAGGATTTTTGCATCTATGTTCATCAGTGATATTGGCCTGTAGTTTTCTTTCTTTGTGACATCTTTGTCTGGTTTTGGTATCAGGGTGATGGTGGCCTCGTAGAATGAGTTTGGGAATGTTCCTCCCTCTGCAATATTTTGGAAGAGTTTGAGAAGGATAGGTGTTAGCTCTTCTCTAAATGTTTGATAGAATTCGCCTGTGAAGCCATCTGGTCCTGGGCTTTTGTTTGTTGGAAGGTTTTTAATCACAGTTTCAATTTCAGTGCTTGTGATTGGTCTGTTCATATTTTCTATTTCTTCCTGATTCAGTCTTGGCAGTTTGTGCATTTCTAAGAATCTGTCCATTTCTTCCAGGTTGTCCATTTTATTGGCATAGAGTTGCTTGTAGTAATCTCTCATGATCTTTTGTATTTCTGCAGTGTCAGTGGTTACTTCTCCTTTTTCATTTCTAATTCTATTGATTTGAGTCTTCTCCCTTTTTCTCTTGATGAGTCTGGCTAATGGTTTATCAATTTTGTTTATCTTCTCAAAGAACCAGCTTTTAGTTTCATTGATTTTTGCTATTGTTTCTTTCATTTCTTTTTCATTTATTTCTGACCTGATCTTTATAATTTCTTTCCTTCTGCTGGCTTTGGGGTTTTTTTGTTCTTCTTTCTCTAATTGCTTTAGGTGCAAGGTTAAGTTGTTTATTCGAGATGTTTCCTGTTTCTTGAGGTAGGCTTGTATTGCTATAAACTTCCCTCTTAGCACTGCTTTTGCTGCGTCCCATAGGTTTTGGGTCGTCGTATCTCCATTGTCATTTGTTTCTAGGTATTTTTTGATTTCCCCTTTGATTTCTTCAGTGATCACTTCGTTATTAAGTAGTGTATTGTGTAGCCTCCATGTGTTTGTATTTTTTACAGATCTTTTCCTGTAATTGATATCTAGTCTCATAGCGTTGTGGTCGGAAAAGATACTTGATACGATTTCAATTTTCTTAAATTTACCAAGGCTTGATTTGTGACCCAAGATATGATCTATCCTGGAGAATGTTCCATGAGCACTTGAGAAAAATGTGTATTCTGTTGTTTTTGGGTGGAATGTCCTGTAAATATCAATTAAGTCAATCTTTTTTAATGTATCATTTAAAGCTTGTGTTTCCTTATTTATTTTCATTTTGGATGATCTGTCCATTGGTGAAAGTGGGGTGTTAAAGTCCCCTAATATGATTGTGTTGCTGTCGATTTCCCCTTTTATGGCTGTTAGTATTTGCCTTATGTATTGAGGTGCTCCTATGTTGGGTGCATAAATATTTACAATTGTTCTACCTTCCTCTTGGATCGATCCCTTGATCATTATATAGTGTCCTTCTTTGTCTCTTGTAATAGTCTTTATTTTAAAGTCTATTTTGTCTGATATGAGAATTGCTACTCCAGCTTTCTTTTGATTTCCATTTGCATGGAATATCTTTTTCCATCCCCTCACTTTCAGTCTGTATGTGTCTCTAGGTCTGAAGTGGGTCTCTTGTAGACAGCATATATATGGGTCTTGTTTTTGTATCCATTCAGCCAGCCTGTGTCTTTTGGTGGGAGCATTTAATCCATTTACATTCAAGGTAATTATCGATATGTATGTTCCTATTCCCATTTTCTTAAATGTTTTGGATTTGTTATTGTAGGTGTTTTCCTTCTCTTGTGTTTCTTGCCTAGAGAAGTTCGTTTAGCATTTGTTGTAAAGCTGGTTTGGTGGTGCTGAACTCTCTCAGCTTTTGCTTGTCTGTAAAGGTTTTAATTTCTCCATCACATCTGAATGAGATCCTTGCTGGGTAGAGTAATCTTGGTTGTAGGCTTTTCTCCTTCATCACTTTAAGTATATCCTGCCACTCCCTTCTGGCTTGCAGAGTTTCTGCTGAAAGATCAGATGTTAACCTTATGGGAATTCCCTTGTGTGTTATTTGTTGTTTTTCCCTTGCTGCCTTTAATATGTTTTCCTTATGTTTAATTTTTGACAGTTTGATTAATACGTGTCTTGGCGTGTTTTTCCTTGGGTTTATCCTGTATGGGACTCTCTGTGCTTCCAGGACTTGATTAACTATTTCCTTTCCCATATTAGGGAAGTTTTCAACTATAATCTCTTCAAATATTTTCTCAGTCCCTTTCTTTTTCTCTTCTTCTTCTGGGACCCCTATAATTTGAATGTTGGTGCGTTTAATGTTGTCCCAGAGGTCTCTGAGACTGTCCTCAGTTCTTTTCATTCTTTTTTCTTTATCCTGCTCTGCAGTAGTTATTTCCACCATTTTATCTTCCAGGTCACTTATCCTTTCTTCTGCCTCAGTTATTCTGCTATTGATCCCATCTAGAGTATTTTTAATTTCATTTATTGTGTTTTTCATCATTGCTTGGTTCCTCTTTAGTTCTTCTATGTCCTTGTTAAATGTTTCTTGCATTTTGTCTATTCTATTTCCAAGATTTTGGATCATCCTTACTATCATTATTCTGAATTCTTTTTCAGGTAGACTACCTATTTCCTCTTCATTTGTTAAGTCTGGTGTGTTTTGACCCTGTTCCTTCATCTACTGTGTGTTTTTCTGTCGTCTCATTTTGCTTATCTTACTGTGTTTGGGGTCTCCTTTTCACAGTTTGCAGGTTCGTAGTTCCCGTTGTTTTTGGTATCTGTCCCCAGTGGCTACAGTTGATTCAGTGGGTTGTGTAGGCTTCCTGGTGGAGGGAACTAGTGCCTAAGTTCTGGTGGATGAGGCTGGATCTTGTCTTTCTGGTGGGCACGTCCTCGTCTGGTGGTGTATTTTGGGGTGTCTCTGGCCTTATTATGATTTTAGGCAGCCTCTCTGCTAATGGATGGGGCTGTGTTCCTGTCTTGCTAGTTGTTTGGCATAGGGTGTTCAGCACTGTAGCTTGCTGGTCATTGAGTGATGCTCGGTCTTGATGTTGAGATGGAGATCTCTGAGAGATTTTTGCCGTTTGGTATTACGTGGAGCTGGGAGGTCTCTTGTGGACCAGTGTCCTGAAGTTGGCTCTCCCACCTCAGAGGTACGGCCCTGATGCCTGGCTGGAGCACCAAGAGCCTTTCGTCCACACGGCTCAGAGTAAAAGGGAGAAAAAATAGAAAGAAAGAAAGAAAGAAAGAGGCTATAATATAGTGAAGTAAAATAAAGCTATTATAAAGCAAAGCTATACGGACAAAATCTCACCCAGAAGCATATACATATACACTCACAAAAAAAGGAAAAGGGGAAAAATTAATATATCCTGCTCCCAAAGTCCACCTCCTGAATTTGGGATGATTCGTTGTCTATTCAGGTATTCAACAGATGCAGGCACATCAAGTTGTTTGTGGAGTTTTAATCCGCTGCTTCTGAGGCTGCTGGGAGAGATTTCCCCTTCTCTTCCCTGTTCGCACAGCTCCTGGGGATCAGCTTTGGATTTGGACCTGCCTCTGCGTGTAGGTCGCCTGAGGGCATCTGTTCCCTGCCCAGACAGGACGGGGTTTAAAGGAGCAGCTGCTTCGGGGGCTCTGGCTCACCCAGGCCGCGGGGAGGGAGGGGTACAGAGGAGGCGGGGCGAGCCTGCGGCGGCAGAGGCCGGCGTGACGTTGCACCAGTCTGAGGCGCGCAGTGTGTTCTCCCGGGGAAGTTGTCCCTGGATCACGGGACCCTGGCAGTGGCGGGCTGCACAGGCTACCGGGAGGGGCGGTGTGGATAGTGACCTGTGCTCGCACACAGGATTTTTGGAGGCGGCAGCAGCAGCCCCAGCGTCTCACGCCCGTCGCTGTGGACCGCGCTGATAGCCGTGGCTCGCGCCAGTCTCTGGAGTTCATTTAGGCGGCTCTCTGAATCCCCTCTCCTTGCGCACCGCGAAACAAAGAGGCAAGAAAAAGTCTCTTGCCTCTTCGGCAGCTGCAGACTTTTTCCCGGACTCCCTCCCAGCCAGCTGTGGTGCGCTAACCCCTTCAGGCTGTGTTCACGCCTCCAACCCCAGTCCTTTCCCTGCGATCCGACTGAAGCCCGAGCCTCAGCTCCCAGCCCCGCCCGCCCCGGCGGCTGAGCAGACAAGCCTCTCGGGCTGGTGAGTGCTGCTGGGAGCCGAGCCTCCGTGCGGGAATCTCTCCGCTTTGCCCTCCGCACCCCTGTGGCTGTGCTCTCCTCCGTGGCTCCGAAGCTTCCCCCCTCTGCCACCCGCAGTCTCTGCCCGCAAAGGGGCTTCCTAGTGCGTGGAAACCTTTCGTCCTTCACAGCTCCCTCCCACTGGTGCAGGTGCTGTCCCTATTCTTTTGTCTCTGTTATTTATTTTTTCTTTTGCCCTACCCAAGTACGGGGGGAGTTTCTTGCCTTTTGGGAGGTCTGACGTTTTCTGCCAGCATTCAGTGGCTGTTCTGTAGGAGCAGTCCCACGTGTAGATGTATTTCTACTGTATCTGTGGGAAGGAAGGTGATCTCCGCGTCTTACTCTTCCGCCATCTTCTCTCCAAATCCCTGTTGGAACTTTTTTTTTTCACAGTTTCAATTTCATTCCTTGTGATTGGTCTGTTCATATTTTCTATTTCTTCCTGGTTCAGTCTAGGAAGGTTATACCTTTCTAAGAATTTCTCCATTTCTTCCAGGTTGTCCATTTTATTGGCATAGGGTTGCTTGTAGTAGTCTTTTCCGTTGCTTTGTATTTCTGCAGTGTCTGTTGTAACTTCTCCTTTTTCATTTTTAATTTTATTGATTTGAGTCCTCTCCCTCTTTTTCATGATGAGTCTGGCTAATGGTTTATCAATTTTGTTTATCTTCTCAAAGAACCAGATTTTAGTTTTATTGATCTTTGCTGTTGTTTTCTTTGATTCTATTTCACTTATTTCTGCTCTGATCTTTATGATTTCTTTCCTTCTGCTAACTTTGGGTTCTGTTTGTTCTTCTTTCTCTAGTTCCTTTAGGTGTAAGGTTAGATTGTTTAATTAAGGTTTTTCTTGTTTCTTGAGGTAGGCTTGTATAGCTATAAACTTCCCTCTTAGATCTGCTTTTGCTGCATTCCATAGGTTTTGGATCATCGTGTTTTCATTGTCATTTGTCTCTAGGTATTTTTTGATTTTCCCTTTGCTTTCTTCAGTGATCTCTTGGTTATTTAGTAACGTATTGTTTAGCCTCCATGTGTTTGTGTTTTTTACGTTTTTTTCCCTGTAATTCATTTCTAATCTCATAGAGTTGTGGTCAGAAAAGATGCTTGATATGATTTCAATTTTCTTAAATTTACTGAGGCTTGATTTGTGACCCAAGATGTGATCTATCCTGGAGAATGTTTTGTGTGCACTTGAGAAGAAAGTGTAAGCTGCTGTGTTTGCATAGAATGTCCTATAAATATCAATTAAATCTCTGTGGTCTATTGTGTCATTGAAAGCCTCTGTTTCCTTATTTATTTTCATTTTGTATGATCTGTCCATTGGTATAAGTGAGGTGTTAAAGTCCCCCACTATTATTGTGTTACTGTTGCTTTCCTCCTTTATAGCGGTTAGCAGTTGCCTTATGTATTGAGGTACTCCTATGTTGGGTGCATATATATTTAAAATTGTTATATCTTCTTCTTGGATTGATCCCTTGATCATTATGTAGTGTCCTTCCTTGTCTCTTGTAACATTCTCTATTTTAAAATCTATTTTATCTGATATGAATATTGCTACTCCAGCTCTTTTGATTTCCATTTGCATGGAATTTCTTTTTCCATCCCCTCCCTTTCAGTCTGTATGTGTCCCTAGGTCTGAAGTGGGTCTCATGAAGACAGCATATATATGGGTCTTGTTTTTTTATCCATTCAGCAAGCCAGTGTCTTTTGGTTGGAGCATTTAATCCATTCTCGTTTAAGGTAATTATCGATATGTATGTTCCTATGACCATTTTCTTAATTGTTTTGGGTTTGTTTTTGTAGGTCTTTTTCTTCTCTTGTGTTTCCCACTTAGAGAAGTTCTTTTAGCATTTGTTGTAGAGCTGGTTTGGTGGTGCTGAATTCTCTTAGCTTTTGCTTGTCTGTAAAGCTTTTGATTTCTCCATCGAATCTGAATGAGATCCTTGCCAGGTAGAGTAATCTTGGTTGTAGTTTCTTCCCTTTCATCACTTTAAGTATATCATGCCACTCCCTTCTGGCTTGTAGAGTTTCTTCTGAGAAATCAGCTGTTAACCTTATGGGAGTTCCCTTTTATGTTATTTGTCATTTTTCCCTTGCTGCTTTCAATAATTTTTCTTTGTCTTTAATTTTTGCCAATTTGATTACTATGTGTCTCGGCATGTTTCTCCTTGGGTTTATCCTGTATGGGACTTGCTGCACTTCCTGGACTTGGGTGGGTTTTTCCTTTTCCATGTTAGGGAAGTGTTCAACTAAAATCTCTTCAAATATTTTCTCTGGTCCTTTTTCTTTCTCTTCTCCTTCTGGGACCCCTGTAATGCAAATGTTGTTGCGTTTAATGTTGTCCCAGAGGTCTCTTAGGCTGTCTTCACTTCTTTTCATTCTTTTTTCTTTATTCTGTTCTGCAGCAGTGAATTCCACCATTCTGTCTTCCAGGTCACTTATCCTTTCTTCTGCCTCAGTTATTCTGCTATTGATTCCTTCTAGTGTAGTTTTCCTTTCAGTTATTGTATTGTTCATCTCTGTTTGTTTGTTCTTTAATTCTTCTAGGTCTTTGTTAAACATTTCTTGCGTCTTCTCATTCTTTGCCTCCATTGTTTTTCCGAGGTCCTGGATCATCTTCACTATCAGTATTCTGAATTCTTTTTCTGGAAGTTTGCCTATCTCTACTTCATTTAGTTGTTTTTCTGGGGTTTTATCTTGTTCCTTCATCTGGTACATAGCCCTCTACCTTTTCATCTTGTCTATGTTTCTGTGAATATGGTTTTTGTTCTACAGGCTGCAGGATGGTAGTTCTTCTTGCTTCTGCTGTCTGCCCTCTGGTGTATGAGGCTATCTAAGATTCTTGTGTAAGTTTCCTCCTAAAAGTCTACTTTTAAATGCCACTTTGTTAAGTGAATGATTAAAAATATATAACTTTATTTTCATAGGCACTGTTCACCGGTATTCACCATGCTATTCCTTTGTCTAGAAATGACTACCCTCTGTGATCTGCTGGACAAGTTTACTCTTTGAGAATTATTTTTAATATTACTTTTTTCTGGGGTGCCTTCTCTGGTACACCAGATATTATTTTCCTTTTATGATGTGTATCACATAAAATATACTACCATTTATGCATTGACCAAGTTGCAATTTAACTGGTTAATTTGTACATTTATTCCCCTTTATGAAGTGTGATCTCTTATTTGTCTTACAATTCCAGCAACTAGCTCAGTGCCAGGAATAAGACAGGCCCTAAATAAATGTTAAGTGAATAACTATCTAAGTAAATAAATGATACTTAGTGAGTTGTGATAACTTCTGACCTCTGTTAAATATAGATAGATAAAACTCTCTCTCTCTCTCTCTCCCTCCCCCTCTCCCCCTCTCCCCCTCTCCCCCTCTCCCCCTCTCCCCCTCTCCCCCTCTCCCCCTCTACCCCTCTCCCTCCTTCCCTCCCTCCCTCCCTCCCTACCCCCTCCCCCCCACACATGTATACATACAGTGAGGGGTGGGGTATGATGGCTACCAGAGTTCTCCTTATCAAAATCAAGATCACTATTCAATACTATTTACTCAGGAAGCATCATCTCACATTAAAGGGATCCTCATGAAAGAATAAGTAGCCTAAAGTAGTTCACTGGTTCTTAGAAATTCAAAATACATGCATATTTTCTTCTTTTGTAACATGAATATCTGTGGAGTGCTCCTGGTTGCCTGGAAACCTTTAGATACTTGTAAAACTTCATAGCTATTTGTATGTTCCCCAGACATGTGTTACTCCCAGAGAGAACTAAGTCATAGCCACTGTCATTGTTATAAGGATTTTGACTGAACTGTTGGCAAATTAAAGTATAGCAATTACATTTTTATTTTTATATTTATCATAGTTTACTTTCTTGAATTTAGGCTACTTTATTAGCTACTTTAGCATGATTTATACTGGTTCAGAATTTCAAGCAACACATTTTAGATTAGTCTGAGCCTTGAAAAAAATGATTTCTGCCGATCAGAATGATGAAACAGTATTGGTATGCATAGGTTTTTGTTTGCATTCAAGCACATTCACTGACAGCACTAAGTCAGATTTTAAGCACATTTCAGTTCCTACAATTATGTTGATTGCTCAGATCAGCTTTTTGAGGCTCATTTTAGCAGGCCATAAGGTGTTTGTTTATAGGTGCTGATGGCGGAACTAGGAAAAGGTAGTAGGGTCCTAGGAGATAGGGTCCTCTTCCTGGCTGGCAAACAGCTGCCTTCTCACTGTACCCTCTCATGGCAGAGAGAGGAAGTTTTGGTGTCTCTTCCTCCTCTCATATGAACACTAATTCCATCATGGGGCTTCACACTTATGACCTTATCTAAAACTGATTATTTCCCTAAGCCCCCACCTCCTAATACATCAAATTGAAGGTTAAGCCTTCAACATATTAATCTGGTGGGGGGGGGGCATAAACATTCAGTCCATAACAGTGTCTATTGTGAATCGATTATTTAGAATTATTGAGATAAAAACAGTAAAAAGAATATAAAATGCCTTTTTTCTTGATGTATGAAAATGTCTAATACAATTAAAAGTTATTGAAATAGTCAGTGTGTAAGAGATAACTTTGTTATAGCTATACATCCAACACCACCTTTTCATTGTTTTATCATTATTTGGAAATCTGTTGCCATTACAGAAACTCAATAAAAATGGGCAAAAAAGTTATAATTTTCCTGGCTTAATGATTGATAATGAAGGAGTGAAATCAAGCCCACAATTGATCCCTCTGGGTAACTTCCTAGTTCAGCTCCCATGCAGTATATCTGCTGTTATATTCTTGGTAATAAGTAGGAAGGAGATAGCAAATTTAAATTTATACCACTAATTCATGGAATGAAAAAGAGGACTTAGGCCATTTTTTCCAATTACCATTTAGTTATCATCATCATCGTGAATGTTATTATTTTAATTATGATTTATAAAATAAAAATTAAAAATATTATTATTGTTTCTAAAATGTATTATTTGGCTGGCACTTCTTTAAATCCTTTAATCCTTATAATGGGTCTCTCAGGTAGATGCTTTTATTCTCATTTAACAGATAAGGAATGTGAGGTGTAAAGAGTCTAAATAGTTTGCCCAAAGTCTCATAGATGGTAAGAGATTGAACTGAATCTGAGCCCATTGAACTCTAAAGCTCTGTGAATCACCATGTTATATAGCTGCCTGTGAGTGAAGTCCTTGACAAAGTGAAAATTTCTGCTGTGTTTCACACCTTCCATGACATTTGGATGCAACTGTGTTCTTTAAGACCTTTGTCTATTAGCATTTTGGTGGGTGGGTGGGGGATTTGGCACTGGACCAAAATATGTCCCCCTGCAAGGTAGATCCATTGATCCTAGCTTTCTCACATGGTATAGTAAAAAATAATAATAAAAAAATTTTGAAAAAGAAAACAAAAAGGAAAAAAGTGAAAAAAAAACTTTTATATTTGAAAACAGCTCATTTCACACCCCTTGAATTTTCTATTTTCCAGGCTTTTTACTTTGATAGACTTCGGTGTCCTGTTATTTCTTACCTTGTTATAGAGTATGAGGCCCAGTGTATGACAAACAGTTACATTTTAACTAATATATTGAAAAAAGCTGAGTTTGAGAGTGCTACTTTTGGTCATCAAGTGAACATATTTTCCCCACCCTCAAAATGAAAATATATGTTTTCCATCCTTTTTCAAGCTCTTCGGATTTTTGCCTTTATTCTCTGTTGGTATCATTCTTCTGATTGCCCCGATTTTCTCCCGTTGTCATTCCTAAGAAGGCAGACTCTCCTGTGCTGTGGTTGTTGATGTATCTACGTGTTCTTAGGAAGTTCCCTTGACCCTCTTTGCCTGTGTGCCCCATTTCTTAAAATTCTTTGTAGGGCTGATGCCATCTGGCAGAATAGAGTTTGAATTGGAATGATTTTAATTCTTTTAGATTCATTCTCCTTTAGAGGCTCAGAATTCCTTTTCCGTTTAACATTAAGCAAGGCTTAAGGTGCTGACTGAGCAGTTGAGTCATCTAAGTAAGTGTGGTAGAGGGATGTTATAAATAAGTTAATTCCACAGATAATGACCCAAATTCATCTTAAGTAATCATTTACTTTCTGCTGCGGCTTTTAGCAGTATTGTGACTTTTTAGTACAATTGACTAAGCATATTTGAATTCTTATTTAATGACCCCTTATCTTCTTCTGGAAGTTTTGAGTAGTGAAATTTTACCACCAAAATAAAGCAACAGGCAGTTGGAGAATCTCATATGTGTGTACAGTTTCCTAAATTTTAAGTGAAGTTTTAATTAAAGCTACTTGCTCTTCGCAGTGCTTTATAGATTGTTGTGGTGAATGAATGCTTTGAGTTCTAACTTGAAGCCTACTGCAGGGTAGAATAGAGAACACTGGGTTTGGAGTGTGACTAAGTCAGCTGAATGCTGATTGTCATTTACTCTAGCTATGTTGTCTTGGATAAGTAACTGAACTTGTGATTCAACTTCTGAATTTTTTCTTATACAAAGCAAGGATAACAACAACTGCATTGCCAATCTTATTCAGAGGATACGGTAAGATAATGCACATTAGGTACCTACTACTGTGCTTGACAAATAATTGCTTCAGAGTAAATAATAGCAATTATTTTCATTTTAACTACTGTATGATAGCTTATATATTTTGGTTGTTGTTTGGGACTCTTGCTCCTTTTGCCTCTGAGCATTTTAAGGAAGAGGGATAGGAAAATTCCTTGGTTTTTCTTGAATCTGGGGAGTGATGTTCAGTTTTTGAAGCATAGTTATTACATGTCATGTGTCACTCTGGGAAAGACTCTGATGCAGAGAATGAGAACCTAGAGAACAACTGAAATATGTTGAAGACCTACTAAATGGAGTACTGCAGAGACCACAGAAAATCTTATCCATTTTGGTAAATTGGGACACCCACTTGATGTTATCTACAAAGCTGAAGATACACATGATCTATAATCCACCAATGCTCTTCCTAGTTGTACACCCCAGAGAGACTTGTCCACATATGAACAAGGTGATGTGTGCAAGAATGTTCTTGACAGTATAGTTTTTTTGTTTTTTTTTTTTTTTTTTTTTTATAGTTTTTAATACTTTATTTATTTTATTTTATTTATTTATTTATGACTGTGTTGGGTCTCTTAGTTTTCGTGTGAGGGCTTTCTCTAGTTGCGGCAAGTGGGGGCCACTCTTCATCGCGGTGCGGGGGCCGCTCTTCATCGCGGTGCGCGGGCCTTTCACTATCGCGGCCCCTCCCGTTGCGGGGCACAGGCTCCAGACGCGCAGGCTCAGTAGTTGTGGCGCACGGGCCCAGTTGCTCCGTGGCATGTGGGATCTTCCCAGACCAGGGCTCGAACCCGTGTCCCCTGCATTGGCAGGCAGATTCTCAGCCACTGCGCCACCAGGGAAGCCCCGACAGTATAGTTTATAATGGGAAAAAAAAAGGAAAACTTAGATGTCCCTTTCTAGCTATGTAGGTAAATTGTAGTATACTTATAGAGCAGCAAAGAAAATGTATGAGGTAAATGTTTTGGTGTTAGCATGGACGAATCTTACAAACATAAGATTGAAAGAAAAAGAAAACTATGCAGAAGGATGCATGCAGCATGATATATTTATATAATGTTTTACTATATCAAAGCAGTATTGCATAGATATATGCTTTATATGTGTAAAAGCGTAAATTCATGCATGGGAATAATATCAAATTCAAGATAGTTTTCTTTGAGGAGAGAGGAGTGTGATCATGCAACTGGAAATGACATTTCTTAAGTTAGTATTTATTATATAATTCTTTTAAGCCTTTTGTATATGTAAAATATTTAGTAAAATAATGTAATGCAATATGTCAATTATAAACATACAGCCAAAAATAAGCCCTTGTAACTTACTAATTATTTGTTATTTTCCTTTTTTTTTTTTTTACTGTCATCATTTTCTTAAAAATTATACATTCAAAAATGTATTATTTTTATTTTGAAACTTTAAATATTCTATTTTGTACTTATTGGGTGAGATTTCAGTATCAAATTTTAGAAGTCATCTAATTTTCACTCCTAGTAACTTATCTCTGTACTTCTTTCAACCTGATTATTGAACAGCTGGAGGTGTCAGCCTGTGATATTGAATGGCATAACTTAAATATTTGACCATTTGAGTGATGTCTGACATATTGTAAATGCTGAAGAGATGAACTTAGATAACTAAAATGATGAAAATTAATTTTAGTTTCAGTCTTCATTATTCAGTAATCTTGCATATGACCATTCTATATTCCCAGAAAATTCTCTTCCTGTTGTGGCATTCCAGATGCAACCTTGACCTTCTCATTGTCCCACAGGGTTCCCAGACACCAGTCAAGAACTAACTGTAAGACCTTTGTCATATGTCCCTACCTTTTCCTTCTAATTGTCTCCTGCTTTTCCTTTGACTTAAAAATAATTACTTGGCTAATTTAAAAATAAAAACATCCAAGTGCCCCCATTGTTTATGTCTTTAAGAAAACAACCAAGATTATAAAACATTGATGGCCCATTATTTTAAAATTTTACCTTAAAGAAAGAGGTAAAGAAATTAATACCAAAAGTATTAAGCTGTTTCTTTATTAACCATAACTTGCTTTTCTTTTATTGCCTCTAAGTTTTAGCATCAAGTACAGAATGCTTTCTGGCCAAATAGTGGACGCTTTGGTTACCTCAAGGTCAAATGCCTTGAACTCTTTATTTCTGAAGATCTGGTAGTCTTTCCATCTCTCTTTCCATCTCTCTTTCCAACTAATTAAAAGACTGGCCTGACTGCCTTTTTCTAGGAGTCAGAGCCCTACTAGTTATTACTTCATGCAATAGAAGAACAGCAAGAGAAAATTCCCCAAAGAAAAATAATACAATAACAAAACAAAGACCATCTTAACAGCCCTTTATTCCATTATTTTATTTTCTGACTTTTCATTTTATAATAAATAAAATTTAAATTCACACTGCTTGGTAACATCTGAAAGCTGGTGTTTCTGGTATGTCACCCTAGCTGCTGCAGTTGGTAAGGCCTTGATGACTGAATTACCCTTCATCTAGGAGATGTCTTTCTACATTTCGCTGACAACTGTTCATTCGTGCGTGCATGCATGCAGTCAGTCATTCATTTCATAAACATTTTTTAAACACCAACTGTGTGTCTTGTAATTTTTGTCCTGCAGAAAGTAGCAGGGATCGGAATTACATGGACATAAACAATTTCGTAACAGTAGCAAGTGCTGTAACAGAAGCACTGATACAATGGTGTAAAGACTCAAGGTTGATTATTGCCTACACTTGTTTATGGATCCTAGCATTTACATTTTTTGGTCACTTTGAATGTTATGATATTTTCTAACTTTTCTTTAACTCCCCCAACTATTATAAGCTTTAGATTTGAATCTGTTTTCTTCTATTTTTATTTTTCCCTCACAAATCTTTGATTAGGCCCAGAACACTGTAGAATAAAATTCTTGCAAATTATTATGTTATTATATATGTTTATATCACCTTAATTATATAAAGACTAAACTTTTATTCTAGTTCAATTAAAAAATATTTTCAGGGCTTCCCTGGTGGCGCAGTGGTTGAGAATCTGCCTGCCAATGCAGGGGACACGGGTTCGAGCCCTGGTCTGGGAAGGTCCCACATGCCGCGGAGCAACTGGGCCCGTGAGCCACAGCTACTGAGCCTGCGCGTCTGGAGCCTGTGCTCCGCAACAAGAAAGGCTGCGA
Source organism: Balaenoptera acutorostrata (assembly GCF_949987535.1). Classification (NCBI taxonomy): domain Eukaryota; kingdom Metazoa; phylum Chordata; class Mammalia; order Artiodactyla; family Balaenopteridae; genus Balaenoptera; species Balaenoptera acutorostrata. The sequence goes on from NC_080067.1 coordinate 59,260,802, forward strand.
TTGTGAGAGGCCCGCGCACCGCAATGAGGAGTGGCCGCCGCTTGCCACAACTAGAGAAAGCCCTCGCACAGAAACGAAGACCCAACACAGCCAAAAATAAATAAATAAATAAATAATAAACTATTTAAAAAAAAACGAAAAAAAAAATTTCAGTATGTAAGGCAGCTGTGAGTTATTAATTCTAGTATGAATTATCCCATGAGGATGTATGAGAATGATCTGATCAGTAGGATATGTACCCACTCAGTAGGCATTGAATGCCTTCCATATTATGCGCCAAGTACAGTCCTGGGGCCTGAGTGGAACTGAGACTATATAGATGAGTGAACATAGTCCTTGCCCTCAAGTAGTAGATAAATACATAAACACATTATTATTGTGAAGTGTAAGTGCTTTAATTGCATATGGTCACTTGCAGGACTAACTCATTGCTTCTCCATTTTGTCTTAAATATTTTGCTTAGTTAGTATTTATTTTGCCTGTGATCTGAGTGTACAGTATTCATATCCTCTTCTTACCTACCATGGGTTAATGCATCAAACTGAACTCCAATTCTAGGTCAGCAAGGAAAAATGCTCCACACATCAAAAGCTCTCTTTATTCTGCAATACATGTTGTTGACTCATTATGAACTCTTTCTGTCATTAATTTTGTACTCTCGTAGGCAATTTTGACCTGTACCTGATTGCAGTAATGCAACTGATGAAAGAAACAAAGGAAAAATATTAGGCATGATCTTAAAATATAAATTGTATAGCAGTTCCAAGAATGTTCATGTAGTTGAGACAACAACAAGTGAATATAATCAAGTAATTAGGGAATGGTAGGAGTCTTTTGCTTTTATGGAAGTCATTATAAATTCATTGCAGCTCAGAGTTCAATCAATAAATATATGAGTGGTGACCTAAGACATTTTGGCCAGGGGGATGCTCTGATTAGGGGAAGTTTTGAAAGAAGAGAGGGACAGTTGTTAAACATGATGTCAGGGATTCCTCTCTACAATAATAACCCCAGAGGGCATGCCCTGAATCAAACAATATATGTGTATATGGATGAAATGCTCTCTGGGTGCAGAGAGAAGAGAGATCTAATTCCAGTAGGGGAGTCAGAAAGGCTTCACTAAGCAGTAAGTTCTGGATGAGTCCCAAAAGGTAGTTATAGTCTGTGTGTTTTGATTTTACTTTACAGTAAGCAATTTTGAGGAGATGCTGTCTAAGGTTAAACCTTTTATGTAACAAGTATTCTTATTGATTTGTTGAAAAAGTGGATGGAAAACGCAAAGCTGTTATGATCCCCACTTTTTAGAATCTGCTTGAAATAAGATGGTTCTTATCTATTTCTAAGGAAAGGACGGGAGTCAGAGCACCCTGATGAAAATCTTCATCTCCAACAGCGTCATTGAGATGTTGTGTCATCAGTGGTCTCCCAAATAAACACATTCGTTTCAACCAAAATAAAATAATTTAAAAATACATCTTAAAAATAAAGACTGAAAGTATCAATTAGTTATGTAATTGATTAATGTATTTGGTAATAAATCTCATTTAGCTTTTTCATGTGTTAATTGTGTTATATTAGCCGTAAAATAGGTAAAACAAATATTGTTAATGCATCAGGTTTTACCATAGTGTTCCTGGAAATTGTTGAAAGGGGTGTACTCCATCTTGTGGCAAGATGAATTTCAAAGGAAAAAACCTCAGAATTAATATATGTGTGTTTATAAATAAATATAAAGCTAGTTTCCAAAATAGTGGTTCAATTAACAGAACTAGAGCTTTACCATCAGAAAGTTAAGTCTTATGTTTTCAAGATTCAGAGGGGTGATTTTTTAAAAATTTGATTTCTGTGCTCTGAATGGAATTATATGCTCTATCATTTCATTTGTAAATTCATTTTGTTATATCAGTTGAACAGAAGGTTGGTTTTTACCTTGTCACATTTGAATAACTTAATATAGGTCTGTTTAATGTATTTTGTCATCACTTCCTAGGAGATTTGCAGCTAAAATTTGGTTCATAATAAGTGTAGAATGTTCACTAATATGCCTTCTGAGTTTTAAGTGAATTGGTCATCAAAGACAGAAGAAAAAGAATTATTAATTACTGTTCCAAGCAAAAAAAAAAATTACTGCATGCATTTTAATTATTACAAAAGTCATTACTTGTGTATTTTTTTCTGAATCATGGCTAACATTTATATTAGCTCTTCTTGGCACCATTTCAGTTTGCTCCTATCCAGTATATATTCCCCAAGTCAGTAGTTTTTTGTTTGTTTGTTTCACTGAAATAATGCTCTTATCAACATACTGTGATATTTAACATTGTCCAAGTCAATTTGGAATTATTTCTGATGATATCAATCAGTTTATGATTTTAGTTATAGCCAACGTATAATAGAATCAAAAACCTATGCATTTTAGAGCTGGAAGAGACCTCGGAAATCACTTGGTCTATATCTCTTACTTTCCAAATACAATGCGACTCAAAAAGACCAAGAGACTTTTGGAAGTCATGTATATATCACTGGATTGAAAATCATAAAAGAATACTATCCTGCTTAGAATTTGATGTTTGGAAAGTCACCTGACTTTTGTGAACTTGATATTTTCCAACTACAAAATGTCAGGGATGCATGTTTAAGCATGTGTAGTAGAACGACAATTGAATTAAATATCAGTAGCCCTGGGTAGATTCTGGCTCTGCCTCTTATTAGTTATGTGTCCCTTGTCAAATTATCCTTTCTGAGGCTTGGTTTCCTTTCTGTGAAATGGAGACATGTAAGCTCACAGAACTGTTTTAAGTAGCAGATGTAATGGTAGGTGTGAAAGTATTATCTCTGGAGGATTTTTCTCAACGACAACACAGTTCTTCCTCTATATGGGACCTTTTGCTTGTGTAATGATCAGAAGCTGGGAAATAGACACTCTAGCATTAGCCCTGCTTTCAGGCCCAAACCGATGATGGTCTTTATGAATATCCTACATAGACATCAACTCCTCATGTACTGTTGTAGGCTCCTTCCTCTGGCACAGGGAGTAGTTAAGAAGCAATCTCGACATTATCTCCCTCCTCTCTTCTCCTTCAGGATCTAGCTGTCTTCCGTCCTTACCACATTCCACACTATACTACCTACTTCAAGAACTGGTGGCAAAATTCCCAAAAGTACTTCATGAAAAAAAAAAAAAAAAGTCCTCCATAGGTCACTGTTTGGTTTAGAAAAAGTTTTGAATTCTTCTCTTTTATCAGTATACTGCTTTGAATCACAAAATTGATCTGCTATTTCTTGGACCTGATTTTTTCAGATATAAAGTCACAGGAACATTGAACAAAAATGTATTTAGAATACAAAAGATAGAAAAATATTTTATGAAACATTAATCACTATTTCATATAAACCAAATGTGGTAAACATTATACCATTAGGACTTTTTAAAAGATAGAAATATTAAATGCTAATAGCCCTGTCTTGGAGCACATGTATGTATGTCCTCATGATACTGTAAAGTATATTCTATACATACATACATATTGATGTGTATAAACTGAAGTGCAGAGAAAGGTCATTGTAAAGAACTTTGTTAAAATATTGAAAGTAAATTTCATTACCTCATATTTTAGAAGCAGACGTTATTTTTAAAAAATGATATTTAAAAACTAAGACTTTTAATTAAATAATTCTTACATTGAAACCAAAGTTAACAGGTTGAATGAAATTTTGCTTATGGCATCTGCTGCCATTTTTAGTAGGTGATTAGTCATTTTCTTTTTCCTGCAAGTATCTGACAGAAACTCCAACAGAAATGAATCATAGTTTCAAGCTGTTGCTTACCTCATCTCCACCAAAAAGGAGAGCCTGGAAATTATCCCCAAAAATCCAAGAACTAAATTCTGAAAATGCCTTAAGGGGCTTGACAGAAGTATTTAGCAATCCAAAAATTACAGCAATCTGTCACATCAACTTGTAATGAAAGGTAGGCTACAGCAACTTAGAAACGATGTGGCAAGAAAAATATCCAAGTAAAAATCTCTCTTTGAATATTTTAAGACACATTTAAGACACATTTGCCCTTATAAATATTGTGTTGTAATCGGGTTAACTTTTACAGAGGTAGCCTCATTATTAATCAGGCATTTATTATGCAGATTAGATGAGTTTTTTAAAAGCCAGGGCATTAATAATTATGATTCAGTCAGTGAGTATTCACAATATTATTACTGCATATGCATTCAAAAATCTTGTGTAGTTTGTTAAGATATTTTTCTATTTAAGGGATCACATCCTTGTAACTCTGAAATAGTCATAATATTAAAAGCATCAACTCATTTAATAATGAAGTTTTTCCCTCAATCATGTTAATATGGGCAACAGACTTAAAATTTAAGAAGCTGCCATTATTGTACAAGAATAAAGTTTAGCTGGAGTCACCATTTAAACAATGTAGGATTATTCCCTTAAAGCTTAAGCTAAGTGAAACTTTCATTTCTAATTCTCTCTCTCTTTCATTCTCTCTCTCTAAGACTGTGTAATTCCCCAGCATAGATGATCATGCACTATTCTTTTAAAATTTCTTCTCTTTTATTATAAAATCACAATATGTGTGCAAACAGGTTAATGCTGCATGGAAAACTGATTTATACCACTAATAGTACATTATTTGGATAATAACTGCAGGAGACAGTGAGTCATATAATATCTTCCCTTCATTTATTTATTTATTCATTTAAAATGTATTTTGAAGAACTTATTGTGTTCCAGGCACTGTTCTAGTTGCTGGTGGGGAGAGGGGCAGTGAATAAAACAATTTCCTGATTTTATAGTATTTACATTCTAGTGGATAATATAGACAATAAATAAATACACGAGTAAATATATGTCAGATGGTGCAAAATTAGTTTTTTAAAGTTATGAAAAAAATCAAGCAGACATTTGGGGATGCATCAGGTAGTGAGGAAAAGGTGTGGGATAATTTTTCATATAAGATGGTATGTGACGGCTCTTCTGATAGGCGATTTTTGAACATAGACTGAATAATAACCATGGTCTGTGTCAAGCAGTACCCTGAGATGGGAGCATACCTGTGTTAAAGAATGGTGAGGCGGTCTGAGTGACTGGTGTCGCAAGAACATGAAGGTGATGAAGTTAAGGGGGTGAAAACGAGGAGGACAAAAAATAGAGGCATTTTAAGGGCTCAGGCTTTAACTTTGAATGAATAGGGAAATTATTAGATAGCTTGGGATAGAAGAATGATATGATATGATAGATTTTTAAGAGGGTCACTCTGGCTACTTATTAGAGAAGACACGAGCTGGGCAAGAAGAAGAAGAATAGCAGCTGAGAGACAAATTATGAGGCTACTGTAGAAACCCAAGTCCAAGATAGTGATCCTTTACATCAGAGTAGTACTGTTGGAGGTGGAGGTTCACATTCCAAATACATTTTAAAATTAGATCCAACAGGATTTGTAAGTGGATTTAAATTGCGATTGAAAGAAAAGAATTTAGTTGATTACAGTAGAAAGTTTTTGGTCTGAGCAACTGAAAGGGTGGAATGGTCACAAAGCTGAAATGGGAAAGACTGTAGGATGCTCATGTAACATGCTGTAGACTGTAACATGCTCATGTTTGTATGCAGGTGCTTGGTCAGGACCTCTGACCACACTGATTTTCAGGGCTTTACTATCAATCCAGTTGGAGATGTTGAGTATGAAGCTGGATATTTGCATCTTGAGTTTAGGAGAGAAGTTGAGATTAGCAATAGAAATTTAGGAATGATCAGCATATTCTTGGCCCATGATCCAGCCATGAGCCTGAATAATATCTGAGGATGGAACCATGGGGCACCCCAACTTTCACAGGTTGAGGAGATGAGAAGAAACTTGCAGATGAGATGGAGACTAACACTGTCTGGTTTGCTTTTTAGTTTTTTTTGTTTAAAGAAGACTTTTCTTGACAAATGTTTTGTTTTGCTTTACATTTTAAAGAAGGAAGTCTTTGTGATTCAAGGACTTACTTTAGTGTATGAAGAACCTTGATTCCCTCCCTGATATTCTTTAAAAGGACTTTCAGTTTTGGAGAAGGATATTAAAAAAAGAAGCCCTGGATATCACTTTAAAATATTTAAAATATATAATATTTGATATATATATAATATTTAATATATATTTAATATTTTAAAATATTTATTTTGCACCTACTACATCCTTACTATGTACTAAATCATAGTAGATACTGGAGACAAAAAGATGGATAACACAGGTTCCCTCCTCTCAATATGCCGTCACTCCATTTGGGGGAAACAAATACATTTTCACAAGTGCAAGACAGTACGATATAAACTGGAAATGAGTCAGTGAAGGGTTGAGACTGTTAATCGATACCAACAATTTGTCTCAAGTTATTCATGTGCTTTATCTGGAAGTGGGAATAAAAATGCCGACTCATTAGAGGGATTTAAGATTAAATAAAATGAAGATGAAAGTATCTCATACAGTGATCGATATAGAAAATGAAGAATGGGCTCCAAAAATGCTAATGACTTTACCAAAGTGTTTTTAATACTAGCATTTGTTATGCTTAGTGCAATAAGTCAAAGACAAGGACAAATACTGTATGTTATCATTTATATGTAGAGTCTAAAAAATAAAACGAATGAATATAACAAAGCAGAAACAAACTCACAGATATAGGGAACAAACTAGTGGGTACCTGTAGGGAGAGGGAAGGGGGAAAGGGCAAGAGAGAGGAGGGACTAAGAGGTACAAACTACTCTGTATAAAATATATAGCCACAAGGATGTAATGCACAGCACAGGGAATATAGCCATTTTTTTAAATAATAACTTTAAATGGAGTATAATCTATAAAAATATCGAATCACTATGTTGTACACCTGAAACTGATATTGTAAATCAACTATACTTCAATTTAAAAAAAAAATAAAAAATAGCATTTAGACCAATACTCACCTTTTCTGAAAGGTAAGCCAGTTTAGGTGTGTAGTTAAATTGCCCTTATGCTGGATCCTCCTTTCTATTATTCCCTGATATGCGTTCTCATATAGATTATCTGGGGAGCTCCTCATTCTCCCCTAAACATCTGCCTAACATCTCTCAGGTGCTTCCACTCTTGTGTAACCCATAATGTGCCTTCTACTCTCCATTGAACAAGTCCACCTCAGTCCTCAAGACAGATGTGACTTCTTAGGTGCTGGATGCATGTTGCATGTGACAGCTCTCATTTAAAGATCATGAACCCCCCTAGGCCTGGAGTAAACATTACTTGATTCAGATTCTATGAGGTTGGTTGTGGTATGCCTCAGTTCCTCATAGCAGAATGAGAATAGAACTTTACTACCTCATATGTTGTCTTGAGGATTCAGTGAGACTCTGTGTATAAAGCACTTAGTATAGTGCCCGGAGCATAGGCAACACTCAAATGTTGTAGTTAACTCGTGTCCTTATCTCTATGGACTCTTAGTGCTTAGAATGTTCTACTGAAATGAATTGCATCTAGAGGTAGATTTAATTTTTTTTGCTGTCCTCCCTTAGTATTAGTTATAGACTCATAATGTTTTCTGTACACACATACTTGTATATTGCCAGTTTTTGTCAGGCAGAGGAAGCCATTAATCCTGTCCTTAAATGCTTTTCCAGGATATTTCCCACTGTCCTAAATACATTTGCTTTATAGGTCAATCCTGGTTTACACACTGGCTTTTCAACATGTCTGTGATTTCTCATCCCTTAAACATCAACTTGTCTCCAGATGGATTCTTCCTTCCTCTCCGCCTACCCCAATCCTAAGCATACTCCATATTTCCTAATTCTCATCAATATCACTTCCACCTACCTGAGTTCACTGAAATCTGCCTCTTCTTTGGATTTGGGGCATTGTCTACCACAGTCCTTCACAAAACAAATTATATAACCATAGAGCTGGAAGCCAGAAGGTACTTTGGGGTTATCCATTCTGAACTATTGATATGTACATGAAGAATTTGAGCGACAGGGAAGTAGACCGATTTGTCCAAGGTTACCCAACCTGTAATAAAAAACATTAACTAATTAATTAAGATTGATAGAACAGCTACTGTTTGTCGGGCATTGTTACAGATATCAGAGGTACAGGAGTAGACCAAACAAACTCTCTGACATCAGAAGCAGACTCTGAGACAAAATATGAATTCAGGCAGTTTATTTGGAAGGTAACCTCAGGAAACTTCTGTAGACAAGTGTGAAAGTGAGAGGGAAGGTAGGAAGCCAACAAAGGTACCATACTGAGAAGATAAGTGCTGAGGGCAGTTGGGGATCAGTCGTGCTGGAAATCTCAGTGAGACGGTCTAGAACAGTGCTGCTTACATTCTCTGTGGGGAGTTTGTGGGGAAGGACATTTTAAAAATAAATTTCAATCTGTGGTAGATTATTTGATACTTTTTATTATTAGATCCAACAGAAACAAAATTAGCCTGCAGAATTGCTGTAAAGGTGTTCAATCACTCGCTCAATTTCTGTATTTACTCAATCGTGGATCAATAGAGCACCATTCTCAGAATGCACTTTGAATGACACTGGTGTAGAATATACTTTACAGCTGTCCCTCGGGCTCTACTCGTAGCAAGAGTGTAAGAAACCTTATACTCAAGATAAATTTTAAACTCTAGGTATCTAATAGTTTTCCTAGTTAGAGAACCTGAATTATATATAAATGGAAAAGCAAAGTCTTTTTAAATTACTTTTTTTATATGTTAAAGTCTATTTTCCTATTCCTATATATCACTTCATACCTGATAACATTTACCTGTCATGAAGATCTATCTACACATGTACAATATTTCATTTACTTAGTCCCCCCAACTGTTAACTGAGCATAAAATTAGATACATTAGTTATGTGTGTATAAATAAATATACAAATATATGAAGTGTACTTGCATGCACATAGGATTTATATATTCATGTAATCCCATAATATAGTCAATAACTTCTCCACATACTTGAGCCCTTTCTTCACGTTGCCTGGATGTGGCAATGTTGGAGGAGGATTTCATGACAGACAAACAGGATGAGGGTTTTACGCTCTCCAGACTGAAACTTTAGTTGTACTGACAGGAAACTTGCCTGTAACCTAGAGTACTCCCCAGGTTTTTAAATTTAAGGGCCAGTACTTTTCCCCCTTAAACTCTAGGTATTTTCATAAGGTCACCATCATTTTTTATGTAAAAGAAATACAGTGAGCGTTAATAATTAGTATCCAGATGTAAACCTCAGGTAAACCCATTCATGCATCTCAAAAATAGGATCTATTTTTTGTATCATGGGAAGCTCAGAACTGAGATTAACTGTTAATCAGTGCATATTTACATCTGGACACTCTAAACTTACATGTTAAGGACACTTTCAACAAATAGTTTTAGGTAAGCATCGTGTTAGAGGCAATACAATCATTTTGCCTTTGAAAAGGGGACTGTGTTGGCCAGCAGTACAGCCTAATATGTTTTTATAAATCTGAAGATAAAAGTGGAGGTTCCTCCTGCCCAAAGAACACAGACTTTTCTCTGAGGCTTCTTTTGAATGACATTGAAGGTGGAATAGTTCCCAGCTCCAGTGTGGCTTTTCTCTGTGGGTTTATGCTTCACCTAGCAGGAGGCAAGTTGGACTGTAGTTAGACACGTCTGAAGGTAGAAAAAGAAGGTTACGTTATCAACATCTTTCTGTCTTTAGTAGTCACATATAACTCTTGTTGGACACACCAATCTCAGTCTCATATTTAAGTATAAATGTGAGTTAAGTATTTCTGGGGCTTTGCAGCAAAGGAAATCAAATGGCTCCTGTAGCAGAGTAACTCTTAAGCAAAACAATATATTTTAGTTGGCTAACATCTTCAAAACTGAAAGCATTTTGAATAGAGTTTCAGATTTTGTGTGATAAAATGGTTCAGTAGCCTTTTTCGTTTTAAAAATTTTGAATGGAGAGCCTATATTGCTATTTCATGTCAACACCTATAAAATCCCATAAGCTGGTATATTTGTTTTCTAATTTTTAATTGTTTTTTCCCAAAGACTTTCTACCTTTTGCCATCTATTGTCTGATACCCTTACCTAAGGTGTTTTAAGATCAAATTATTAAATATATAACCATATTTTCTAATATAAAATTAGCATACGCTTATTGCCCAAAATGTAGAAATTACAAGATATAAGAAGCATTATAACTTATAATCCTTCAGCTCAGATTGGCCAGCCCCAAATTGACATTTTGAAGCATTACTACTTATCTTTCTCTGTAAACTGTGTTTGTTTATACACACATATACAATCACACTTAAGCGAGAGAGAAAGTAATTTTCATTTAGCATTTCACTGTGTTTTTGTATGGTGTTACCACTTTTTATAGACATCAAAATTCCCTATCATGTGATTCCATTATTTATTTAATTACCTCCCTATTGTTGGATATTTTTGTTGGCTATGTTGATTATCACAACACTGTAATGAACATCTTTGTCTACTTTCCATGTTTTTAGAGTTGAAATGCAATAGCTGGGTTAAAGGTATACATATTTTTATTATACTTGATGAATAAAGCCAAATTGTTTGGCTTTATTCATCAAGTATAATAATTAGATTATATGCACTTATACTGTCACCTCTAGTGTATGAGGTTCCCAGTCCCACAAATTCTTTTTAAATAACTTCATAAGAGAAGAGACATCCTCTCCCACCCCAGGTTTTGAGTCATTTGAGCTTTCAAATGTTATGAAATTTATTTTCACAACATTCTTGCAAGGTTTTCCTGTATTTTATTTTAAATATGTATTTCCAAAAATAATGTATATTTATGCCTTATCTTCCAATGACTTTTAGTCCTTCCTGATTACTATCTTATACCTTTTTGCTCTCTTTGGGGGAGTTCTTTTATGCTTTTAGGAAGAAAATGTCATACAATGATTTTTATTTTTGACATATCCTTATTTGTGTCTTTTCCATTTTTCTCACACCTGAAATCTAACAAATCTTGGGGTGGTGTGGGGAATATGCTGCCAGTACGTCTTGACACCACACTTTACTGCTATTTAAATTTTTCATACTGTGCTAGGTTTCAATGTTCTCTTTATATGTATTATGTAAATAATGTTGGAAAACTCTCAAGGGCATGAGTTGTATGCCTTATCCACTATTGTAATAAATCCCATCTGCTTGCACATTTGCGAGCACGTGGTATGCGACCAGTTGTCTGTTACATGAATGAATGGATGAATGAATAAATGTTGAATAAGGGCTACCCCACGCACGCATGATTCAGCAATCACTGATGGCCCTGCCTCTCTCTTAGACTTTCACTTTACTCTCACTTGTTCTATATCTCACCTAGGCTTTAGCTTTACTCTCCAGGAACTGTTATTTCCTAGTTCTCTGGCCAAGGTAACTGGTTGACTCACTGCTTTAGGACTAGAGTCTCAATCTTATTCTATCTGTAGGGAAAAACAAACAAACAAACAAACACATCTCTTTCCCCCTTAGTACTCCTGAAGCAAGGTTGCTATTCCCAGGAGACTGTGGGAAAACTAACACAGGTTAAGCCAGAAATGCATGGGTGAGCATGGAAGTGGGTAAGCTTTTGTACCACTGCTTTCCAAAGGCCAGCTGCACGTTGCCTTACAGGACATGGCTCTGTCCATTTGACGGCTCTTCATACCTTCTCCCACCCTCCCGAAACCCCAGTACCACCAATTTGTTTGAAACTAGCAACATTAAGTTGGTTTTCATTTTGTTTAAGCTTAGCTTCTTCATTTATTATTTTAAATGACTCAGTGGACTTCAAATGTTTGAAAAGGCTATGCCTCTCATGTGCCACAAGGGTGCACCTGATTTTAGCCTGAGGACTGTTGCTAGTTCCCAGCTCAATTTCAGAACCATGATGATTGACATATCATGAGTCAATAGGGTGAAATCCTTTCTCAGTTAACCAATTTGTTTTTCCTTTAAGCAATCCCATTCTCTCTTCAAGTGAAAAATGAAGAACATAATATAATTGGAACACCAACACTAAAATATAAAACAACAGGGAGATATTTTTCCTATAATTTATAAGATGAGAAAATTATTTCCATAAGAAAATAAAAGGAAACCCACAGCCTAAAACTGCATATTCCAAACATATATATCAAAAACATCTTCTTAGATGTTTCATGATTATCCCCAGAATCAATTTCTGAAACCTGGATTTCAGAACCTCTTTCTCCTTCTGTACTTCCTTTAATGGTGACTGGAATAACCACCTTTCCAGGAATGGAGGCCAGAAAGCAAGGGTTAAACTTAACCCACGCTAGTTACTAAGTCTAATGATTTTGATTGCCTTAATGCCTTCCACTGTTTCCTCCCTCTGAGTCATTATTGCCATAATTCAGGCCCTCAGCATTTCTTGTCCAAATTACTAAAGGAAACCTTTTTCCTTCAAACTTATCTCTACACAGTTCCTTTCTAAAGTACAAAACAGGTGGTCACTCTGAAATGTGCCCATTGCCTTGACAACTGCAAACTTAAAATCCAGACTACTTAGCATGACCTCTCCAACCTGATTTCTCACCACATCCCCTCACCCCCACTCAAATCACATCATCCTAGTGTTTTGTCCTGGGCACTTTCATTGGCTCCGAATATCCTTCTCCATGGTCTTTCCCAGGCTAACTTCTACTAATGTTTTAAAACATAGTGCAGATACTACCTTCTCCAGGAAAACCCTTCTCAAACCTTTCATTCACTCTCAGTCAGAATTTGGTGAACTCCTCCTGTGCTCTCAAAGCACTCTATTTTTTCTCTTTCCAGTAACACAATGTTGTGATGCCTTTTTGAATGTCTAGAATATAAAACTCCCTACGGGCAAGGACCACATCTTTGTAGATCTCTAGTGCCTGTTTCCCTTCCCTCCCAGGATGTATGTGCTCCTTCACAATATCTGTTGAAAATGACTACAAAAATAGATGAGTGGCTGAGGAATAACGTGGCATAGGTGATAAAATTAAATATTAGTGTTTGCATTGTCATATACGTAGTGTATTGTAGCATATGTATTGAAAATACGGTACACAATTTACCACTGATTTGCGAATTCCATCCCTTTTACAAACAAATCAATCAAATGTAAACTAGAAGAGAACTTTCTAGCCAAAGTGAATGAAAGACTGTACCTAAAAACAAAAGAAACTTGAAACTGAAAATAAGAAATAAGTAGTTAACCCAAGTTTCCCTGTCATGCCTCTATGAAAAAAATTTTTTCACAGACAATGTATTGATCTAGTAGACTTTTATTCAGCAATTCATGAATATTCATCCAATACAGCAAATGGAAAGGAGCTCTGAAGAGTTGTACAAGGTGTGAGATTTTTATAGATCAAAGTGAGCAGGAACAAAGAAGTTATACTGGGCATTTGCTGAGTGGTTAAAGCAGGGTTACCGTCCTTACATGGAGCAAAGGGAAATCTTGGAGCTGAGCCAGGTAACATGTGCTGAACAGGCAAGCACTGATTTGTTCACCTAGGGCTGCTTTATCTGGGAGATCCAAGCACAGAAACTTTGTTAAGTTTTGGTTTGCTGACATGGGGTCTAGCATGAGTGACTCCGTCTTGGGCTAATCTGGTTACTTTAACAGTATATTTACACTTTAACTTTTATCAACCACCTCCCCCATCAATAGCTAAAATATTATATGTCCCAATCATTTAATGATTTTCCACAAGTTTAATAAATAATATTTTTTCCTATGTCCAATAGTGTTAAAACACCAGATGGTTTCTTATTCTAATATTATAATCATTCAACATGTCAATTACCATGGAGTAATTTTAACTTTTCAGCTTCAGATTCTACATATGGAAAACAATAAAACATGTTAACAAAGTTTGAAAGTAAATCTAAATCATTTCAGGCATTACATTCTTTCATTACAGTGTTTCTCTACAAACAGAACTCAACTTAGTTGATCCAGTTCTTTTTTAAATAACCATATTCTTTTAACTTTGTTCTCTAATTTCCTTTTGCATGCCTCCTACCATCTATTGTGTACTTCTTTCTCACTTAAGCATCATTTCTTTGTTTAGCTAGCTAGTTGTTCAATTGGAGGTACTTATTAAAAAAAAAAAAACGTATTTGCAAAAGTATTGCTAAAGGGAGGATTGACAGAGAGGAAGATTTTGAGGACATAGGGCGATAAATAGAAAGACTCATTCATCTGCTCTTCCTCAGAAAGGACGTACTTGATCTTGTCAGTGTATTTTTTCACTTTATTTTTTGTATGGTACTTAACACATTTAAAACCTGAACAAATAACAACTTATTTAATCTGCAAAGCAGTCCTAACTCTATCAGTACTGACACTGTTATTCCCACTTTTTTGATAAGAAAACTGAGGCACAGAAGGCTTCTGTAGCTTACCCACTATTTATTTATTTATTTATTTATTTATTTATTTATTTACCTTAAACATCTTTATTGAAGTATAATTGCTTCACAATGGTGTGTTAGTTTCTGCTTTATAACAAAGTGAATCAGCTACACATATACACACGTTCCCATATCTCCTCCCTCCCGCATCTCCCTCCCTCCCACCCTCCCCATCCCAACCCCCAGGCGGTCACAAAGCACTGAGCTGATCTCCCTGTGCTATGCGGCTGCTTCCCACTAGCTATCTGTTTTACATTTGGTAGTGTATATATGTCCATGACACTCTCTCACCCTGTCACATCTTACCCCTCCCCCTCCCCATATCCTCAAGTCCATTCTTTAGTAGGTCTGTGTCTTTATTCCCGTCTTGCCACTAGGTTCTTCATGACCTTTTTTTTTTTTTTTCCCCTTAGATTCCATATATATGTGTTAGCATACTGTATTTGTTTTTCTCTTTCTGACTTACTTCACTCTGTATGACAGACTCTAACTCCATCCACCTCATTACAAATACCTCCATTTCATTTCTTTTTATGGCTGAGTAATATTCCATTGTATATATGTGCCACATCTTCTTTATCCATTCATCCGATGATGGACACTTAGGTTACTTCCATGTCCTGGCTATTGTAAATAGAGCTGCAATGAACATTTTGGTACATGACTCTTTTTGAATTATGGTTTTCTCAGGGTATATGCCCAGTAGTGGGATTGCTGGGTCGTATGGTAGTTCTATTTTTAGTTATTTAAGGAACCTCCATACTGTTCTCCATAGTGGCTGTATCAATTTACATTCCCACCAACAGTGCAAGAGGGTTCCCTTTTCTCCACACCCTCTCCAGCATTTATTGTTTGTAGATTTTTTGATGATGGCCATTCTGACCGGTGTGAGATGATACTTCATTGTAGTTTTGATTTGCATTTCTCTAATGATTAATGATGTTGAGCATTCTTTCATGCGTCTGTTGGCCATTACCCAATATTTAGAGCTGAGGATTTGAGCATGACCGAATCCATACTCATAATCACTGTGTTATGATACCTCCTTTGGAAGCTGAATTCCATAGGACAGTGAGGTTTGCAGCTGACTAGCTTCTTTGCCAGGCTGGAGTTGTCCTCGCAGCATCTGGCTTTACTGAACACGGTGGTCTCCAGCCAAGGCAACCATGTTGGCCTTGTTCCAGCACCTTCCTTCCTCCTCCAGGAAGGAAAGTTCTATTATTCAAGCCCTGATGAGGTCCCTATTTCATCCTCTCTGACTCATGCATCTCTCCACTTAGTTTAAGGACAGGTCTTGGGGGCTGGGTTGGGGTTTGCCATGGCTATTTAATGCTGAGTAGGGGAGTGAGTTCAGGAATGTCCGACATGCTTCATTAGAATGATGAAGAATTGTCTCATCCAACATGCCAGCAGCTTTCCCCTGATTCAAGGCAAAGTAATTTTAGCATGCATGGCTATCTGGACTCAGGGGGAGTAGAAAGAACCACCATTTGGGAATGATGCCAGATGTCACTGGCAGCAGAGTATAGGGGTGGAGCCACTACTTTGACACTTTTCCTAGATTAGCTCTGCTAACCCTTCCACCATGTTTAGAGATGGAGTAACCCAGCTCAATCAACTCTTTTTTTACTGGTGTTAAACTCAGTAAACATACACAGGTCTTTAAATATTCAGCTCATGATTAAAAAGAGGAAAGATGAGAAAATAAGAAGAAAAAATGAGTGGAAAAGTAAGAAAAACTGGATACACACACTCAGACACTGATGATAACACAAATACACATACACACACATATATATTTATATGTATGTCGTATTTATATACATGTACCATATTATACATTTACATATAATATAGAGAGAAATAGGTTGGTATAGATAGATGGATTGAATGATAGATATTACAGAGCTTTACTCATATATACTGATATTTTCTTTATATACATATAACTTGGAGAAAACATCAGGGAAATTGTACATAGAAAGAGAAAATATTAGAAAATAAATGAGTATGTGAATTAGTGAATAGGAGGTTTTCCTTGATATATGCAGGAGGGAATGGCAAAACATGTATAATGAATAAATGAATAAGAATGCAAGGAAGAGGAGAAAGGCAAACTTCTGAGATGATGATACATGGAAAGAAAGCAATGAATAATGTACGATGTGAAGGGAAGACTGGGGAGATATACACAAAATGAGGAAAACAAAATTGGAGAAACCACAGAGAAATAAGGAAAAATAATGCAATGATAAAAGAGAATAAGATGAAAAATAAGGAAAAAGTACAAAGGAATAGAACAGTTCTTGGAAAGGGCACTTTTATTAAAAGCGTTGCATCTGAGAACACAGTAGTGTGTAGAAATGAAGTGCTCAATTGATGTCTATGAATTAAGGGTCGAATAACTTAAGTCATTGAGCAAGTCAATATTATGTCTCATTAAACACAGGTATTTATATCAGACTGAGACAATATTAACACTGTTTTTAGAAACTACTGGAGGCATTGGAAGGCTTGAAATTGAGGACAGGTAAATCACACAGGTGGGTAAAAGTAAAAATAGATACTTTGAATTTTGATCTTAAGTGACAATTTTATTAAATGTGGAGGTTAATACCAAATATCATATTACAAGTTGGCTTTGTTTCAGAAGATTTAATGCTGGATTTTGGAGTGCCTTAGTTTATCTTTACTACATAACAATAGCTTTCCACATCTGTTTTTTAGGACTCAATATTCATAAAGCAAAACGGCCCATTTCTATATTTTGGTTGGCAAATCAGGTGATTGCACATTAGAACATGTACTAGGGGCATCTTTCAGTTTAATTGTAATTTCTCAACATCTGTATCTCCTCGTTGTTTATCTATACATTTCCTCTTTCCTGTTTACCCTTGTTTGATTGTTTCTTCACTTAATGCTTTAATAGTAGGACTTGGAGGCACATTAAGCTGAATGAGACTGATCAAACCTTCCCTTTATCTAATGTGTAGATTTAAGTGCTTAAACATATCTGAAAAAAGGGGGGCTGCTCTACAGGGACCCATAATTAAATGCACAGGCAAAGCAGTGATGCTTTGTCCTTCATTTGATAAATGAAATGATGGACTTGGTTCCACACGAAAAGGAAACTGTGCCACCAAATATATATTTGAAACCATAGAATCAATGACTTGAGAAGATTTACTTAAGGGAGTATAAACTGAACAAGGACACAAAAACTCTCATTGGAAAGAAATATAAATTGCTCCAGAAGCTAAACAAAGGGAAAGGAAGCAAAAATAAATGACATATCTCTTGAGAAACAAAATGTCCACTGTTTCTTTTGTTGGCTCATTGTCTTCCACCTGACTATTCTTAAGGGAATCACAACTATCCCACCCATCCTCAGCTCCAGTAGAACAACCTGCTTATCTTACCAATACTGATTTCTTTCTGTCCCAACCTGCTTGTATTCTTTCTATTAACCTGTTTGCATTTTGCACCCTTGTTCCATCAATTTGGGTATGTTAATTCTTTAGAAGTGTAGGTGAAGACTTCTGTCTAAACCTCTCTTGTTTTTCTAGCACACCTGCCATTGTATCTCCCAGGTGCAAGGGAGGAAAAATTTTCTTTTTCCTCCATCCATTTTAGGTTTGTTGGCTGGGATTCTGCAAATTAGACCAACAAAAGACAGTTTAATAAAAGAAGAACAAACTGAAGTTTATTAAACTTGAGTCATGCATCCTAGTGGGAGTACTCAATGATGAGTAATTCAACAGAGTGGTTAGTATTTGGGATCATATATCATATTAACAAAAGAACCATAATTTTGTAGAGAAGTGACAGACAAAAAGGAAAAGTATTTTGAGTATCTGGGGTAGCAAATTGCGGGAAGGAAAATATATGAGGACAATGATGGTAAATAAGGGCTAGTTTTAGCCAGGTGTGTTGTGTAGATTTTTTCTAGTGCCAGCCTCTGGATTGATAAGGTTCTAACTTATCTCCAGTTGATTAACTTCTGTCCTTTCTGGTAGAGAGAGGAGGATTGGCACTTTAACAAATCTATGTCCTGTTCTTAGGTAAAAGGGGGAGGGCAGAGAGCTTTTCTTGAATCTGCTTCTTCTCAGTTGCTTTCAGCTCAAAATAATACTTATGCCAAGTGATATATTTTGGGGTTGCATATTCTGCTACCCTTCACAGGCATCTGAAAGTTTATAATGTTTTCTTTGTGTATGCTATATTTTGTACTTCCATTCCAAACATGATTAGCCTCTTAGAAAAGGTGTGGTTTTTTTGTATTTTTTTGTTTTTTAATTCTCTCTGCCCTTGGTAGACACAATGGCACTAGCTGGTCATTGTGTGCTTAATGAATCAACTCTGTTATGAACTGAAATTCCAACAGCCAATCCTAGTGACTTGGTTAAAATTAATATGAATACAATTTTGTTTTATATCCTAAAGATGCAGCTTATATTAAATTCTCCCAATAATACATTTTTCCACTAGGCACACAATCCTCCATACTGTTGAACTTTAAAACTCAATTTAGATAGATAGGAAGTAAGTAATATGAAAAATGGAAAGTGTATTAATATCAGAACAAGTTTAATAGATTGTATTATTTGAAGAACAACTCTGAATCATTTTTTTGCTTTTGGAATAAATGTTTATTCTTTGAGGATTGTAAGGGTCAGTCTAGGCATAGAACTGGCTAGGTTGCATTTTAGAATTTTTTGCCTTCTAAATTATAAACAACTTGTGATGTTTTAATTAAAAAATTATTACAGTATAATTGACATACAACATTATATTAGTTTCAGGTGTACAAGACAGTGATTGGATATTTGTATATATTGAGAAATATTACCACAGTAAGTCTAGTTAACATCCATCACTATACGTGGTTACAAATTTTTCCTTGTGATGAGGACTTTTAAGATCTACTCTCTTAGCAACTTTCAAATATGAAATACAGTGTTATTAACTACACTCACCATGTTGTATATTATATCCCATGACCTATTTATTTTATAACTGTGTTATTAACTACAGTCACAATGTTGTATATTACATCCCCATGACCTGTTTATTTTATAACTGGAAGTTTGTACCTTTTGACTCCATTCAACTATTTTGCCCACCCCCCAACTCTGGCAACCATCAATCTATTCTCTCTATCTATGAGCTTTGTTTGTTTTTAGATTCCGCATAGAAGTGAGAGCATACAGTATCTGTCTTTCTTTGTCTAACTTATTTCACTTAGCATAATGCCCTCAAGATTGATCCATGTCATCACAGATGGCAAGATTTCATTTCTTTTTGTGGCTGAGTAATACATGCTTGCACACACACACACACACACACACACACACACATACTCATATACCACTTTTTCTATTCACCCATTGATGCCCACATAAGTTGTTTCCATGTCTTGGCTATTGTAGATTAAGCTGCAATGAACATGGAGGTACATGTATCTTTTCGAGTTAGTGCTTTTATTTGTTTCAGATAAATACCCAGAAGCAGAATTGCTGAATCATATGGGAGTTCTTCTTTGAATTTTTTGAGGAAACTCCATACTGTTTTCCATAGTGGCTATAACAGTTTACAGTCCCACCAACAGTGCAGTAGGATTCCCTTCTCTCCATTACTTCAACACTTGTGGTTTGTTGTTTTTTTGAAAATAGCCATCTGATAGGTATGAGGTGATATCTCATTGTGGTTTTGATTTGCATTTCCATGATGATTAGTGATGCTGAGCATCTTTTCATGTACCTATTGACCTTCTATATGTCTTCTTTGGAAAATATCTATTCAGATATTCTGCCCAATTTTATTAAGATTGTATTCTTTGCTATTGAGTTGTATGAGATCTTTACATATTTTGTATATTAGCCTCTCATCAGATACATGATTTGATAAAATTTGATAAAATTCAAAGCTTTTTAATTTGATGTAGTCCCAATTATTTATTTTTGTTTTTGTTACCTTTGCTTCTGGTGTAAAATACAAAAAATTATTTCCCAGATAGATGTCAAAGAGCTAACCACTTATGTTTTCTTCTAGTTTTATGGTTTCAAGTCTTAGGTTCAAGTCTTTAATCCATTTTGAATTAATTTTTGTGTATGGTGTAAGATAGTGATCCTGTTTCATTTTTGCATGTGTTGTCCAGTTTTCCCAGCACCACTTTTTGAAGACTGTCCTTTCCCCATTGTATGTATTTGGCTCCTTGATCATAAATTGCTTGACTAAATGTGTGGGTTTATTTCTGGGCTCTATATTATGTTTCATTGACCTATGTGTCTGTTCTTATGCCGATACCATACTGTTTTGATTACTGTAGACTTGTAACAGAGTTTGAAATCAGGGAGCATGGTGCCTCCAAATTTTTTCTTCTTTCTCGAGATTCCTTTGGCTAATGGGGGTCTTTTGTGGTTCCATACAAATTTCAAGATTATTCTAGCTTTGTAAAAAATGTCATTGGAATTTTAATAGAGACAGCATTGATCTGTGGATAGCATTGGCTAGTACGGACATTTTAACAATGTTAATTTTTCCAGTCCGTGAGCATGTACTGTCTTTTTATTTGTGTCTTCTATTTCTTCCATCAATGTAGTATAGGGTTCAGTGTACAGATCTTTTAGCTCATTGGTTAAATTTGTTCCTAGGTACTTTATTGTTTTTGTTGCAATTGTAAATGGGATTGTTTTCTTGAATTCTCTTCCCAATAGCTCATTATCAATGAATTAGGGGAAAAAAAACAGATTTCTGTGTATTAATCTTGTGTCCTGCAACTTTATTGAATTCATTTATTCTAACATTTTTTGTGAGGTCTTTAAGGTTTTCTATATATATATTGATAATATCATGTCATCTGTAAATAGTGATAGTTTTGCTTCTTCTTTTCTGATTTGGTTGTTTTTTATTTCCTTTTCTTGCCTAAATGCTCGGGCTAGAACTCCCAATACTATGTTGAATAAAAGTGGTGAGAATGGGCATTCTTGCCTTGTTCCTGATCTTGGAGGAAAAGCTTTCAGCTTTTCCATTGAGTATGATGTTATCTGTGGGATTGTCATATATGGCCTTTATTATGTTGAACTATGTTCCCTCTATACCCACATTGTTGGGAGTTTCTTTTTTTTAATCAAAAATGGATGTTGAATTTTGTCAAATTTTTTTCTGCATTTATTGAGACAGTAATATAATTTTTTGTTCTTCATTTAATATGGGGTATCATACTGATTTTTACAGATGTTGAACCATCCTTGCTTACCTAGTACCACTTGATCATGGTATTCAATTCATGTATTATTGATTTCAGTTTGCTAATATTTTATTGAAGAGTTTTGCATCTATTTTCATCAGGGATATTAGTGTGTAATTTTCTTTTTTTGTGGTATCCGTCTCTGATTTTCTCTGGTTTTGGTATCAGGGTAATACTGGCCTTGTGAAATGAGTTTGGAAGTGTTCCATCCTCTTCAATCCTTTGGAACAGTTTGAGAGAAGTAGGTAATAAGTCTTATTTGAATGTTTGGTAGAATTCACCAGTTAAGCCATCTGGTCCTGGACTTTTGTTTGTTGGGATGATTTTGATTAATGATTTAATCTCCTTAGTAGTAATCAATCTATTTTTTTTTAAAGAATTTAGCATTGATCCTGCCTTTCTTTTTTTTTTTTTTTTTAAGTAATGTCCCCTCTTTTTTTTTTTTTTAATTTTATAGCTACTTTATTTATTTATTTATTTATTTATGTCTGTGTTGGGTCTTCGGTTCGTGCGAGGGCTTTCTCCAGTTGTGGCAAGCGGGGGCCACTCTTCATCGCGGTGCAGGGACCGCTCTTCATCGCGGTGCACAGGCCTCTCACCATCGCGGCCCCCCCCGTTGCGGGGCACAGGCTCCAGACGCGCAGGCTCGGCAGCCATGGCTCATGGGCCCAGTCGCTCCGCGGCATGTGGGATCCCCCCAGACCAGGGCCCGAACCCGCGTCCCCTGCATTAGCAGGCAGACTCTCAACCACTGCGCCACCAGGGAAGCCCTCAATCTATTCATATTTTCTATTTATTCATGATTCAGTCTTGGAGATTGTATATTTCTAGGAATTTATCCATATCTTTTAGGTTTACAAATTTGCTGGCATATATCTGTTCATAGTAGTCTCTTATTTCTTTTTTTTTTTTTAATTAATTTATTTATTTATTTATTTTTGGCTGTGTTGGGTCTTCGTTTCTGTGCCAGGGCTTTCTCTAGTTGCAGCGAGCGGGGCCACTCTTCATCGCGGCATGCGGACCTCTCACTATCGCGGCCTCTCTTGTTGCGGAGCACAGGCTCCAGATGCGCAGGCCCAGTAATTGTGGCTCACGGGCCCAGTTGCTCTGCAGCATGTGGGATCTACCCAGACCAGGGCTCGAACACTTGTCCCCTGTATTGGCAGGCGGAGTCTCAACCACTGCACCACCAGGGAAGCAGTCTCTTATTTCTATGTGATCAGTTGTAACATCTACTCTTTCCATTCTTATTTTATTTGAGCCATATCTCTTTTTATCTCATTAGTCTAGCTAAGGGTTTAGTTAATTTTTTTTTTTTTTCTTTTCAAAGAACTAGGTTTTGGTTTCTTTGATTTTTTCTATTGTCTTTTTAGTCTCTATTTCATTTCTTTCTGCTCTCATCTTTATTTCCTTTCTTCTACTGCCATTGGGCTTTGTTCTTATTTTTCTACTTCCTTAAGATATAAACTAAAGTTTTTATTGGAGACTTTTTTCATTTCTTGAGATAGTCATTTATTGTTATGTTCTTCCCTCTTAGAACTTCATCATATAAATTTTGGAATGTTGTATTTCCATTTTAATTTGTCTCAAGGTATTTTTATATCATTTGTGATTTTTTGTTGACCCATTGGTTGTTAAATAGTATGTTATCTAATCTCCACATATTTGCCAGTTATCTCATTTTGTTCTTATAATTGATTTCTAGTTTCATACCATTGTTTCAGAAAAGATGCTTGATATGATTTCATACTTTTTAAATTCGTTAAGGCTTGTTTTGTGCCCTAACATATGATTTATCCTGGGAAGTGTCCCATGTGCACAGAAGAATGTGTATTCTTTCTTTTGGATGGAATATTTTGTATGTATCTGTTAAGTTCATCTAGTCTAACATGTTTAAGGCTGATGTTTCTTTATTGATTTTTCTGTCTGGATGATCTATCCATTGATGTAAGTGGGCTATTAAAATCCCCTACTGTTATTATACAGTAAGTCTCCTACATACAAACCTTCAAGTTGTGAACTTTCAAAGATGAGAGCGTGCATTTGTATGTCCAGTCACGTAAGTTAGTTCATATGTCTGGTGTACATTGTCATGTGTGTGCATCCTCTACAAGTGGTTGTGCTTTTGTGTACTTTACAGTACTGTATACAGTACAGTAGTACAGTATCTTTATTTCAAGCCCAGGATGTCTGGAAGCAAGCATAAAAGCAGGCGTGAGTGAAATTGCAGCTTGTCCTCCATCTCCTATTGCTGACAGTTCTTCAGCTCTACCATCTCTCACCTCCCCTTCCTCCTCCAATCAGCGAGTCTTCTTGTCTGTTCACTTAGTGCCAGCCCCTGTATGCCAGCTGTTGTACTGTACTACTGTACTTTTCAAGGTACTGTATTGTAAGATTAAAAATGTTTTCTTTATTTTTTGTGTTTGTTTTCTATGTATTATTTGTGTGAAAAGTATTATAAACCTATTACAATACAGTACTATATAGCCAACTGTATTAGTTAGGTATCTAGGCTAACTTTGTTGGACTTATGAACACACTCTCAGAACGGAACTTTTGTTCATATGTAGGGTCTGTTAATATTGGCTTTATGTATTTAGGTGCTTTTATGTTGGGTAAATAAATGTTTAGAAATGTTATATCTTGTTTGATTGACCCCTTTATCAATATGTAATGCCCTTCTTTGTCTCTTATAACAATCTTTGTTTAAGGTCTATTTTGTCTGATAAAAGTATAGCTACCCCAGCTTTCTTTTGGTTTCTATTTGCAAGGAATATCCTTTTTCATCCCTTCACATCTAGTCTGTGTTCTTACATCTGAGGTGAGTCTCTTGTAGGCAGCATACAGATGGCCGTGTTTTTTTCTTTGGTGGCTTTTTATTTGTTTGTTTGTTTGTTTTAATTTACTTAGCCACTCCACATCTTTTTGGAGAATATTGTCCATATTTATTTAAAGTGATAATGATAGGTATGTACTGATTGCCATATTATTGTTTTAGGACTGTTTTGTAGTTTCTTTGCTCCTTTCTTCTTCTCTTGCTCTATCCTTCTGTGGTTTGATGAGTTTCTTTAGTGGTATGTTTAGATTACTTTCTTACTATCTTTTTGTATGTACTATAGGTTTTTGCTTTGTGATTACCATGAGGTTTATGTATAAGAACTTATATAACAGTCTATTTTAAATTTATAACTATTTAAGTTTGAATGCATTCTAGCACTCAACATTTTTACTCTCCCCTACTATGTTTTGTTTTTGATGTAACATTTTACATCTTTTTATCTTGTATTTCCCTTAACTAATTATTATAGTTATAGTTATTTTTACTACTTTTGTCTTTTAACCTTTTTACTATCTTTATAAGTGATTAATCCACTACCTTTACTATATATTTACTTTTACCTATGAAATTTATACTTTTACATATTTTCTTGTTAATAATTAGTGCCCTTTCTTTTCAACTTAAAGAAATCCCTTAACATTTCTAGTAAGGACAGTTTGGTGGTAATAAATTCCTTTAGTTTGTGTTTGAAAAACTTTTTCTATCTCCTTCAATTCTGAAGATAACTTTGCTATGTAGAGTATTCTTGGGTAAATTTTTCTTTTCTTCCAATACTTTGAATATATTGTGACACTCCCTTCTGGCCTGAAAATTTGCTGCTGAAAAATCTGATAGTCTTATGGGGATTCCTCTGTACATTACAAGTTTTTTTTTTTTTTTCTTAATGTTTTTAAAGATTCTCTCCTTGTCCTTAACTTTTGACATTTTAATTATAATGTGTCTTGTTTTGGGTCTCTTTGGGTTCATATTATTTGAAACTCTCTAGGCTTCCTGGATTGGAAGTCTGTTTTTTTTCTTTTCCCCGAGATGAGGGAAGTTTTCAGTCATTATTTCTCCAAATAAGATCTCTGTCTTTTCATCTCGGACTCCTATAATGCAAATGTTAGCCTCTTTGATGTTGTTCCATAAGTCCCTTAAGCTATCTTCACTTTTCTTTTTGCTCCAATTGGGTGAGATCCTCTACCCTTCTCTGAGTTCACTGATAATTTTTTCTGCTTCATCTGGTTTACTGTTGAATTTCTCTAGTGTATTTTTCACTTTTGTTACTCTATTCTTCAGCTTTGCAACTTCTTTTTGGAAGTTTCTTACATTTTGTGTCTCTTTGTTGAAGTTCTCTCTGTGTTTCTCCATTCTTCTCTCAAGTTCAGGGAGCATCTTTGTGATCATTACTTTGAACCCTTTATCAGGTATATTACTTACCTCTGTTTCATTAGGTGGTTCCCCGCCCCCCTCCAAGGTTTTATGATGTTCTTCCATTTGGGAAAAATTCCTCTATTTCTTCATTTTGCTTGACTCTCTTTGATGGTTTCTATGTGTTAGATGAGACAGACACTTCTCCCAGTCTACATAAGGGTCGGCCTTATATAGATGATGACCCTTATCGTTCAACCCTGCCCTAGCTCTTGGTTGTCTCTCAGACCTTTGTGATTGTCCATGCAGCCTATTTTATTTTTAATAGTTCCTAGTATTTGAGGGTGTGCCAAGATCAGCCAGTGTCCTAAAGGGGAAGATCTCATTCAGCACCTAGATTCAGGCTGATTGGATGCCAGATCCTCAGGCTTCAGCTTTTCAAGAATGCAAATATAGTCTTGTGGGACTATAAACATAAGCCCTGCTGGCCTCCAGAGCCAGGTGATCTGGAGGTGTGTGTCCTGTGTAGCAGTCACAAAATCCGGAACTCCAAATGAGTGTATAAGCCCTTTCTGGGAGATACCAGTGAGTTGCAGTGAGACAGAGCAAGAGCACAAAGATGGCATTTCTCAGCCTACATTCCCTGAAAGCATTTCCATAGCCTCTAGATGTGTGCCAAACCTGTATCCTGCCCCTAAGGTTGAAGCTCCAGGGCTAGCAAGTCACAGAAACACTGGAAGTGTGTTTCAGACTGCTCTCTGTTCAGTGTCTTGGGGGTGATAGCCTTCCAAGAACTGTCTCTTTGATTATTACAGTCCTGTAGGGCCCAGAAATACAAGCTCCCCTGGCCACCACAGCCAGATGATCAAGGGGTATCCCCTGGGTGGCAGCTGCAAAAACCATGGCACCAGATGTAAAGACTAGAGCACCAGATGCATTCAAGAGCTCCCATCTGAGAGAAGCTGGTGATCTGGAGCACGGCAGAAGGAAAGCAGGAAGATAGTGCTTGCCCTTCAGGATCTCAGGAAAGGTTACAGTTGGCCCGTAGTTGTGTGCTTTATTAGAAACCAGTCTCTCAGGCTGCAGCTCTGTTGATAAACTAATAGGCTTCTTTCACAGAAAGATTGAACTCCTGGCTCTGTTGCCTCTTGTTGTGCCTCTTTCTGGGGGTGTTAGCTGTTTAAGAACTCTTTCTCCATTGGTTAGAATTCTGTGGGACCTGCAAGTATAAGCCTTGCTGGCCGCAAGAACTGGACAATGTAGAAGTGTCTCTTGGCAGCAAAAGTCAGGGCACCAGAAAAGGGTAAATGGTTCTTTCTGAAAGTTACTAGCAAGCTGGTGTAGGGGGAGAGTGCAGAGACTGTGTCCACTGGCTTCTGTTCCCTGAGAGTAGCTCCATAGACTTCTATAAGTGTGCCAAACCGGAAGCCTGTCCCTCAAGACAAATCTCCTGGGCAAGCACATAGGCCTCTTTCTCAGAAAGACTAGGGGTGTGTTTCAGTCTGCTATCTGTGCAGTGCCCTGGGAGTGGTAGTCTGCAAAGAACTGAATCTCTGATTATTACAGTCCTAGGGTACCAAGAATGTAAGCCCTCCTGGCCTCCAGAGCCAGGCAGTCAGGGGTGTCCCCTTGGTGGCAGTTGCAAAAGCTGGGTTACCAGACATAAAAAATGGGACACCAGGCATGCATAGAGGCTCCCCTCCAGGAGATGAAGACACTCTGGAGTGTGGATGAGGTAGAATGAGAAATGTCAACTTCTGGGCTGGAGTGCAAAGATAGCACCCATCAGAAAAAAGAAAAAAAAAAAAAAGGAAATGAATAAAAAGAAAAAATAGGGAAAGGGGGACAAAAAAGAAAAAAAAAAAAAGAATGGTGCCCGCCAGGTTTAACAAGTCAGAGAGAGAACATGGAAGTAGTGCCCACCTACTGGAACATAAAAATGGCACCCACCAGAATGGGAAAAAAAGATGGAGCCTTCCAGCTTTAGCAAGGCAGAAGGAGAGCAGGAAGGTGACACCCACCATCTTCTATCCTTGGAGAGTATCCCAGCAGGCCCCTGCCCCTCAGACCAGCACTTCAAAATTATGAAATGAGTCTCTTTCACATAAACTCTGGGTGCTTTTCAAAGGGTGTCTTCTCTGCTGGGCCCTGCAGTGGATGTGTCTGTGCATGAGCTCTTTAAGAGCCATTCCTCAGTTTACCACGGCTCTGCAAGTTGTGAACCCTGTTGGTCTTCAGAGTCAGATGTTTTGGGAGCTCATCTGTCAGGTGCCAGTCTTAAAAGTTGGGGTGCCTGATGTGGGGTATGAACCTTTGCTCCTCAGGGAGAAGCTCCAGGTTTTGACTTCCCTCCCATTTGTGGGTTGCAATGCCAGGGGTGGGGTCTATGGTGAGATCTTGTCTTTGCCTCTCCTACCCACTTCAGTGTGGTTTCCTTTTCATTTGCCTGATGTGACGGGGTTGCTCTACTAGTTTGGAGATTTTTTTCTAGAGAAAATTGTTTCTATATTGCTGTAGATTTGGTGTTTCCATGGGAGAAGTTGAGTTCAGGATTTTCCTACATTATCATCTTGGGCCAGAACCTCTGTAGTGTTTTCTAATCTGTCCCCTTTTCAGTGGCTACAAAATCATACTGTTCACAAAGGACTTCTGTTCTAGTATTAAAAGCAAAAGCTTTGTTTAATTGCAAAAGAGGCTTTTATTTTGTTGAATGTTTGATCTCCTTTCTCTTCTTTTAGTGGGTCTTAAATTGAAGGTGTAGTAAGGAACAGGATATCAAAGAAAACATGCTGTCTGTTCCTAAATCAACTTAAAATGGTAAAAAAAAAAAAAATGGTTTTCTGACTTTTTAGAGATAGTGTGCTTATATGAACTGCATTTATTCAGTAGCTATAAAAGATATTGCTGATGATAAAAGCAGCAAAAAAGCATTTAGTTCAATGAAGAGTCTAGAAGTGATGCTATATTCCTTCTACCCAATTACTACTAAACTAGTCAGAGAGGAGTTCATTTTTCTTAAAGAGCAGAAGTAGAACTAGTATGTGGTTATATTATAGTTTTAACGAACATTCTTGAAAAGACAAAATTTTGTCTTGAAAATGGCTACTTGTCTTAAAATGCTTGCGGTAATTGTGCCTTTTATGTAATAAAAGCAGTGCTTTAGTAGAACTTCTATTTCTATAACTTCAGAAGATCAACCATAGAAAATTTGTTGTTGTGTGCCTATTATGGTGTAACATAATCAGTAAAAGATTAAGTACATTTGAATAGATTTTAAAAAATGTATGGCTAATTTTCAATGACATGTTGTTGACACATGTATTAGTTATTTGGATATACATACTTGGTAGATATCTATAAATAGCACAAGGTCCTCATAAATAATGGTAATGAATATTTGTGCCATAGAACCCAAGCAAACTTTTTCCCTTTTATTTAAAGACCTTGAGTCCCTATAAATACCATTCACATGGACAGCTTTCTTACTGCTTAAATTCATTTGCTCACTTATTTTTCTAGATCTGTAACAGACAATGGGATTATAGAAAATAACAAAACATTTCCTCTCTTCTGCAATCTTAGTATGTACCTGATAGAAATTTAGGGAAACTTGTACAGTACCATGTGAAAAATGTGATAATGGAGGCTTAGCCTATGTGCTGTAATAGAGAGACTTTTGCACACATGGTGGCCTGGGACAATTTCACTTGTGCACCTGTTGACCTATCATCTTGACAAATTTAGTACTTAACCTCAATTGTCCTTCTTTCTTTCTCTCTTTCTTGACTTCTTTCCTTCCTTCCTCTCTTCCTTTAGCAAAATATTGTTATCAGTTACATTAAAACAAGTCATTTTTGGTTATATGAAATGGCTAACAGGATTACATTTCTCTTTTTCTTGACTTCATTTACACACAAGGTAACATGAAGTGTGCTGTAACATGAGGGACAAATGGATCTCTTTGATTCCCAGTGGTAGTGGGATAAAGATTCAAACCTGCTGCCCCTTCTGGCCAATGTGAAATACACAAAGCCAGCAGGCTGCCAATAAGAAGAATCTGAGAGAAAGAAACAGAGATTTAAAGATTAGCTTTACCTGTAGTAAGCAGGGTAATGAAGCTGAGCACTCAATCTTTAGAGTGTGTAGAGAAACTTACATTTCAGTGGTTTTATAAACCTATTAACTATTAACTTTTTGTTTGGTAGTGCTTCTTATAATTTTGCAGTCAACTTTTTCAGAAAGAGTAAGTTTGAAAAAATGAAGATACACATTTAATGGAAAATTTAGCACTGAATTTCCTTTTTTTAAAAGTTGAGATGATTAACTTGCACAACATGTTTGTTGACATTTACCATCCACTATGGAGGCTTGAAAATATGAAAATCTCATGAAAATCACAGGACACAAATCTGCTAAAGAAACATCAATAATGACTTCAAAAGTTATTAGCGATGTTAAGAAGAATTATTGAAATTTAACACAACTGCTAAGGTGTGTTTACCACTCTGTGATCATATCATTTAAATCAAATGATGGCTCTTATAGATCAAATGATGGTCCTTCTAAATTAAAGATACTCATTTTCAGTTCCAAGCTGCATGTACATGTGTACCTATCAAAAGTGAAGTGATAGCTGTTAACTGTTGAGTTCTTTACCCTCAAGAGTTAAGTGATGTGTGCTATCTAAAGTTTCAAGGGAAAGTCAATTAATTCCAACAATGTTTCTCTTTTTGCATTTACTGCATGAAGTTAAAATCAAGCTCTTAGAGCTTAAATCTGGCCAAGTTGAAACCTCAGACATTGCAAAAGTTGAATATTAATGAAAAATTTGTGATAATACTATAAATATGGGTTTTGGTAGTATATAGCATCATGGTAAAAAACAATGTTTATATAAAATATTTGGAGCAGATAATATGTATGTCTTGGTATAAACACTGAAAATGGTAGTTATCATGGAAACAGAATATTAAAGTAGAATTTATAGATTAACAAAGGAAGGAGAAGGTAGCCATCCAAGGAATGGGAGAGTACCTTCAAATTTACAGATTAACAATGGCATAAACTCTGCACCTATCAATATAGCAATAAAATATGTAAAGAGAAAATAACTTGATAATGATTGTAGCAGGAGACTATTTATAATATATAGAGACAGTCTTAACATCCTAATTTTTTTTTAATGTCCATAGAACATACAAAAATCATTCAAGTACTTGGCCACCAAAGATACCTTACTTTTTTTAAGATATTTTCTCCAAACATAACATACTAATGTTTGATTGTTATCCAATTATAGCATTATATATTTAGTCAAATGAAAACATTAGAACTAAATATTAAAAATTGAATTCCTCCCAAATCTATACTCTTTAAAATATTTTATTCAAACTGGAAATTGGCATTAAAATTATAATTATCTGGAAAAAAGGGAAATTATTACCTACCAAAATCTACAGGACAACAGCAAAAGCTTCACTCACAGGACAATCTCATGTCTTCGTTATTAAAGAAAAAAGAGGGTAAATAGAAGAATTCGTTACTTGATCTAAGTAATTAAAAATAAATATAAAAATAAATTACAATTACCAATGAAGAGGAGTTAATAAAGAAAAACACTTAAATGACTGAAATACAGAAAAAAGATAGTTGATATATAACTACATTCAAATGTCAGTTCCTTGAGAAAACCAATTTAGGAAAAAAAGCAAAGGAAGCTAAGATTTAAAAGGAGATATAACTTCAAATACAAGACAGATTAAAAGAGAAATTAGAACAGAATACAACATAAAACTCAAGCAACAAATTCATAAACCTACAGGAAATAGATGATTTATTATCAAAATAAAAATTACCAAAGATTAAAAATATTTGAGTAGTGTCCTTCTAAAAGAAGTTGGAAATGTGTTTAGAGATCTTCCACAAAGAGGCCCTAACCAGCTATGTTTACAACTGAATTAGATTAAACATTTAAAGAAATTGTAATTTCAATGTTTATTCCATATCATAGAAAAACTTTTAAAAAACCTTTCTATTTATTTTATGAATCCAGCTTATTATACCAACACCTAATAAACATAGTACAAAAAGTAAAACTAACTCAAACTCATTTGTGACTATTGATAGAGAAATTCTAAATAAAATGACATAAGACAAGCTTTAGTATATCTAAAATTGAATTTGCTATGTCAGGCAGTACTCCAGACTCGGGAAAACTAACATCATGATTCATTATAACAAATCATTGAAGAAGATAAATCTAGATGATCACATCAAAAGCCACTGAAAAAACATTTGATAAAAATGTAGAAGCCACACTTGATAACATTTCTGGGTAACTGAGAAGAGAAAGAAACTACTTAAGTATAATAAGATTGTTCAACAAATATATAAACATAATTTAATTTAAAACAAAATTCTAAAACCAAATAAAAACTGTTGACTTGAAACAAACAGACTGCCAGATATTTCTCCAGCAAAGATGGATTTATTCTGGATCAGCAAAGAGTTGCAATTTGGGGTATGCAACCATGTTGAACCATGTAGAAGTTCCTGCATGGCAAGAGAAGAACACTTTCATAGAGGGGAAAAGGAAGTTGGGAGGGCTAAAGTGAACAAAGAATCCATGGCTTTTCATTGGCTGAGTCCTTGCCAGGAAAGAAGAGGAAACTTTCTTCTTGCTGATCTCTGCTATGGCTTCAGGGCATGAGAGCCTCCCTTTCTGGTTTCTCAGCTCTGTTTAATTGAGGTTTGTGTATAATAATTTTTTCAGAACTAAGAACTATAAAATTTAAGGTCAGGAGAAGTGATCACTATAAACATTGGAATAGATACAACTGCCTCTTTTTGATGATGATGATACCCATTACTAAGGAGACCCAAATGATTCAAAGGAATACTCATAATGAACTCAGTGAAGTAGCTAAGTATCTGATAGATAAAATAGTTACATTATCCACACAAGCAGTTAACACCAAGAATTGGGATAATATTTAATTCTCAACAGTAACAAAACCAAATAAAATATTTAAATAAGAAAATAGTGGAATATTTATTTTTAAAACTACAAAATATTATGAAGAATAAAAATTAAGATTTGAGCAAATGGAAGACATTGTCTTCATTTATGGAAAGATTTCATATTAAAGAGACATAATGTTTTTCAAATCAATATATAAATTTAATGCAGCTCTAGGGCTTCACTGGCGGCTCAGTAGTTAAGAATCCACCTGCCAATGTAGGGGATATGGGTTCGAGCCCTGCTCCAGGAAGACCCCACATGCCGCAGAACAACTAAGCCCATGAGCCACAACTACTGAGCCCACGTGCCACAACTACTGAAGCCCACGCGCCTAGAACCCATGCTCCGCGACAATAGAAGCCCCCACAATGAGAAGCCTGCGCACCTCAAGAAAGAGTAGCCTCCGCTTGCCACAACTAGAGAAAGCCCGTGTGCAGCAATGAAGACCCAACACAGCCAAAAATCAAAAAACAATTTTTTAAAGTAACTATCCTTAAAAAAAAAAAAAAAGCAGCTCTAGTTAGAATTTTAAAAGGATTTTTTATTAATTGGAAAAATTTTCCTAAACTTCTTATGAAAAACAAATATCTAAACAAGCCAAGGAAATTATAAAAAAAGGATAATAATATTGGAGGTTTGCCTTATAGGTAAGCATTCTATAAAAGGCAATGAAATGAAATCCAAATAAATATAGTATAGCAACAGATTTAAAAAATTGTGAACAGAATAGAAAATTCAGTAAAGAATGATGATAAAAATAGTATTTTTTTCTACAATAAAGATAGTATTTCAATTTGGTGGCTAGTGGAGAAATTTATTAATAAATGATTTTGTAAACCTGGCAAGCTATCCCAACATAAAGTTGGAATTTTAACTTAAACCATATACAAATTAATTTTCAGAAAGATTAACACACATGTTCAAAATGCAAAAAATAATTATTAGAAAGATCTTAGAAAAAAAATCTAGCAGTTTTCATTTTCAATATAGCATTAAGAGAAAGAACCTTAACCTATGAGGGAAATTAAGAAAGTGGAAAATAAACAGCAACATACTTAATTCTATAAATATAGTAAAATACATTAAAATTGTCATATAATGTAGTAAAAACAATACCAGTTGCAATATTAGTGACAAAAAAGGGTGGATATCTATAATGGACAGAGAGCCATTTCAAATTTGCAAGAAAAACCTAAACAAACCAAAAGAAAAATTAGACAAAGACCGAATAAATCATTTACATGAAAGAAAATCTTGATGGCCAAATAAAATGTGAAAAGTTACTACTCAAATTCTGTAGTTGTCAAGGGATTGCAAGGGTAAATATATGCTGAGCAATCCCACTTCTGGAAATATAGTGTGGTTTAAAAAAAAAAAAAAAACTACAAGTAAGTAAAAACATGAGTACAAGGATATTTCATATTGGTGAAAAAACTAAACATAAAATTAATGAACATCAGAAGAAGAATGATTGAATATTTATGGTGGCTTACCATAAAGTATAAAATATTAGTTTTGCCATCAGTAAAAAAATAATAATAATTAAAAACATTCTAGATGACTTGGAGGGATTTCCAAGAGATAAAATTGAGTACAATAAGCAGGATATAGAAAAATGTGTACATTTTGATGTCTACCTTTTTTGTAAACCAGTTTATACATTGATTTGTGCATATCTATTTGCATGTGTATTATGTGTATATGTTCTAGGAGAAAATACTGGTGAATACACAATACATATTATGTAATTATATATTCATATTATGTGTGAAGAATACAGAAGTTGTTAATATGGAATATGGAATAGAGTGATGTGAGTGGACAGGAGGAAGGCAGAACAAGCAAAAGAAAAGAAAAAAGAAAAAAGGGAAAAAAACGGAAAATTTAAAAAATGTTATAAGATGACTAATTTTACATGACTATATATGTATAAAATAATAAAGATTAAAAAATAAAATATTAACCCCTAAGTCCGTGATTCCTAACCCAGTGTTCTATTATTCTATATTACCCACAAAAATTTGTTTAAATATCTTAAATTTCCAAATATTGAAATATTTATAACTTACCTACCTTTTATATTACTCTAATTGTAGAGGATGTGAACAGGATGTTTTTACTTATTGGCATTTTTCATGATTACTGTACTTGACTAGTGTTTCAATAACAAGATTTAGCATTTTCCATGTTGTAAAATTTAATTCACAGGAAATTAAATTTAACATTTTAAATGGAAAGGCCCATTAGCTCTGAGGATTCTTTATATTCTAACCAGGATAGAAATTCCTTAATTAGGCCAAAGAATTAAAAGTTTAAAATAGAGCAGTTTATTTCAGTAAAGCTGGGTGGGTGGGATAGAGTACTTCAATTTAAAGTGGTATACATTTTAATTTCATCTATTGAAACCGCGTTGGAAAAACACCAAATAAGCAAGGATACTCCAAGTTCTTTATTACATTTTATGCACATGTTCAAAAGTGCTCTCAGGGAAGAGGAACTTGAATAATGGGCAGAATTTGAATAGTGCAAGTTTTGGCGAAAAGGCAGTCCAGGTGGAAATAAGTAATGAAAGAAATCCAAGGAGAAGTAGCTCAGTGATTACGTTTGATCTAAGGCCAACATTGTCTATTAAGTCTAGTATATTCTATACAGGGATATTCTATTTGCCTTGCTTTTAGAAACATGCCTCTATTTTACACCAAAGTAATCCTGTACTTAAAACATTGACATATTACATTTATTACAAAATAATTGGTGGGCCATTCCTACAGATTCCTTCCTACAGATTCCTCACTTATATTATCATTCATATTTATATAGTGTCACACATTTCCTGAAATGACCGTATCATGAAAGTAGACCTAGGATATATTACCTCATGCTTTCTGATGCCAAGTGAACACACCCAGTGTGTTTAAGTCTATGGGGGTTGCTTGATTACCAAACAAGTTAAATGTAATATTAACACGTTTTGACGTGTCATTGTATTTCTTAGTGGAAAACTTACGCACGAAAAAAGCACTTTCAGTTTTCAGGTTTTGTTCTTAAAACAATGAATGTCCATTTACAAAAATATCTGCCTAATCCAAGAAGAGCTAGTCCTCTCCTTTTGTGATGACAGACATACAGTTCAATCACTCACCAAAATGTCCTGCTTAAACACAATGAAGTAGCCACATGTTGGCTATTTTTAGCAGGATATTTGATATTATTCAGACAGGGCGGTGGGATAACTGTTTCAAAGTTTGTGTTTTTTCAAGAGAGTAACTGAAAGGACATTTTTTTTTACTCTCCCTGAAAAATAATAGCAGTTGAAGTAGGACAGATGAAACACATCAATCTAGAATAGTTGCTATTATCTGTAGTAGTAAGATTCCTATATGATGTCTATGCCCATTAAGAAAGCGAACACTAGTCTGTTTAGAATATATTTTGTATCTACACACTAGGGAACTACCAACTGACAATCACATTACTCTACAAGAGCTAATTAAGCCATAGTAAGATGAAGAAATGAGTTATATTTGACTAACTTGTATAAAAGAAAACAAAGCTAAAAGTGTCTATTGGGTTTAAATAGTGTTACAATTTGATTCTAGGGTAAAATCAAATCTGAAAATACACATTTCTTCTTTTGGAGAAATCATAGGGGAAAAGCAGTATATATTTACAGGTATAAATAATGACATACCTCAGGAATCAGGAAACACCATACATTATTTCTTACATCCTTTCTTCCCTTTGTTTTCCCTCCCTCTCTTTTTTCCTCCCTTCTTCCCTTCTTTATGATCTCCCTAACTCAACATTGACTTACTGATTACTTACTTTGAGGATAATTTTAAGTCAACTTTCCAAGAAATGAGCTGCTGTAAAAGAAATTTAAAAGTCTATTTCTACACTTATGGAAATAAAAGAGCTGCTGATTTTAAAAGTTCAAGTGAAATGTTTAAATAACCAGATGCCAAGTGTTTGGAGTACGGATTACTGAGTGTTGGCTGGTCTGTGCAGAAATGGCTTCCTGATGCAGGTGAGGGGAGCAGGTATGGGTGGTGGCACGTGGAGCATGGCAGCCTCAGGTGATAGACAGCCCTGGCAAGAAGAAAGTGCAAGCTTAAAGTAGAGTGCTTATTGAGCGCTTATGGTATACCTGCACTGTGCTATGCAGTTTACAAGCATCAGTTTTGATTTTAGCAGCTCAGTGAAGTAGGAATTGTTATGAGGCATTTGCGTTAATAACTTATCCCAGGTCTCATATCTGGACAGTAGGAGAACCTATGCTAGGCTGGCTCCCAATCTCTATTCCTCAGTACTGGGGTGTGCTGCCTCTGAATCATCCAACGGGTGGGAGTACTATAGTAGATCAGATTGGAAATGGAAGTAGGGACCAGACTCTTACCAAACGTAAATACTGAAAAGTAGGTTTGGGGCTTTGCCTTATAGACAGTAAGGGAGATTGGCGGTAGTTGTACGGAAGTTATGTCATCAAAACACAATGTCTACTTCCCATGTCTGGAGTGCACAGGGTAGTGGAGGTCACATGAGAGCTAGTGCTGTCAGCTAGTCAACAATTAGAAACTAGCTATTTGATGCATCATAGTCAATTGAATATCTACAGCTGTTGAAGTAATGGAAACCTCTTCATGATAGTATCTACTTGTGACCTGGGCAGGAATAATCTAGATAGGTACTCTGCATTTATATAATGCATGTAGTAGGTACCGAAGACAGTGTGATGGATTGAGCAGCGGATGGGAGCTGAGTGGTCACTGGGATTTATAAAGTGTAAAATACTTTATAGGGATTATCATATTTAATCGTAGCAACTTAATAATGTATGTACTATTATTATCTCCTTTTTCCAGTGAAGCAACTGAGGCTTAAAGATCTTTAATAATCTGCCCAAGATTGTTCAGTAAGTAAATGACAGAATAGAGATTTGAATACATTTTGTCTCCAGAATCACACTTTTCATTCCTCCTTCTCATATGAAGTGGGAATATCCCATTTACTTAACAACTTTATACCTAGGGACTATAAGAGGGAATTCTTAAGATTAAATAAAATGCAGTGCTCCATAATGGTTCTGTAAAAATTAGCGGATAAAAGCCTCCGAAAATTTGAAAATAGAACTCAGTTATCATTTTATAAGAAATATATACTTAATAAAAGCTAACATGCTTATTTTATATAAATAACTGAAATTATTTTTCAAACCAAACATCAAGACATTTGGAGAAGAAACACATTGCTTTTATATATAGAAGCTATGTTTATTGTCATCTATCTGACAGCATTTTTGCCTAATAAATCAATGTATTGATTTCATCATTTAAATAAAAATCATAGAAAATTAAACACAGTTTTTGGAAACCAGTCATTGCCATTGTGTCAGCTTTCACAGCAGAGCTGGAAATTGTTAAGTGCCTTTCAGATGAAACATTCTTCTAGTAAAGGATGGCTTCCTGACGGTTATTTATCTTGAGAGGCTATAAACCTTTGGATTAATTGCGTATTTTGTACAAATGTCAGCTACTGATTTCATTTTGATGGATCTATTCATATCCTGTTGGAGCTTTAGGTGAGTTAAGGTATTGCTTATCATCAGTCTTCTTTGGGTGACCCCTGAAAAGTAAAAATCAGTTGTCATAAGAAAACCATTTTTTCTTATAGAGTCTTCAAGAGACAGCAAACATATTCTTGTGCTGTTTGATAGAACTACGAAGGTAGTACAGATATTAAGAACAAAATTGGAGCTAGTTTTGTTCATTCTTACTAAACTGGCAACTTTAAGCTATGTAGATATCAAAATGAAATGTAATTAATAAGAACATGATTCCATTTGCACACGTTCTTTGTTAATTCAAGCCCTAACCATTAAGACCCACAATTCAGCAGTATAGACCTTCTTGGGTGTTAATTTGGATCCATATACATAGGTGTTTGGTTTTGTGGTGACTTCACAATGCACAAGTGTGTAATGCATTTGTGTCAAGTAATGGGGCTTACTAATTCTTTACATGTTGTTTGCAACTTTAGATGATATAAATTGCTTTCCTATAATTGGGCTCATTTAGTGGTTCCCAGAGACCACGACTCTCTTCTTCCCCAACTGAAGTTACTTGACATCTACATGCAATCAAATCACCATCACAGTCTCTGAGATTAATCACTATTAAGGGGATATATGAGAGTCTCTAACTCCATCTTTCTTTCTTTTTATTTAGAGATTTATTGTAAAGTATTTTTTATTTTATTTTTATTTTTTATTGAAGTATAGTTAATTTACAGTGTTGTGTTAGTTTCAAGTGTACAGCAAATTGATTCAGTTATATATATATCTATATATATATACATATATATATTCTTTTTCAGATTCTTTTCCATTATAGATTATTACAAGATATTGAGTATAGTTCCCTGTGCTATAAAGTAGGGCCTTGGTGTTCACCTATTTTATATACAGTAGTGTGTCTATGTTAATCCCAAACTCTTAATTTATCTCCCCCACCAAACCCCATTATCCTCTTTGGTAACCATAAATTTGTTTTCTACATCTGTGGCTCTATTTCTGTTTTGTAAGTAAGTTCATTTGTACCCTTTTTTTAGATTCCACGTATAAGTGATTTCATTATGATATTTGTCTTTGTCTGACTTACTTCACTTAATATGATCATCTCTAGGTCCATCCATGTTGCTGCAAATGACATTATTTCATTCTTTTTTTATGGCTGAGTAATACTGCATTGTGTGTGTGTGTGTGTGTATATATATA
Source organism: Balaenoptera acutorostrata (assembly GCF_949987535.1). Classification (NCBI taxonomy): domain Eukaryota; kingdom Metazoa; phylum Chordata; class Mammalia; order Artiodactyla; family Balaenopteridae; genus Balaenoptera; species Balaenoptera acutorostrata. The sequence continues at coordinate 59,300,467 of NC_080067.1, forward strand.
TATATATATATATATATATATATACACACACACACACACCACATCTTTATCCATTCATCTGTCTATGGATGTTTAGGTTGCTTCCATGTCTTGGCTATTGTAAATAGTGCTGCAGTGAACACTGGGGTGTGTGTGTCTTTTTGAATTAGAGTTTTCTAACTCAATCTATCCAAACTTCAGTTTCCTCATCTTTGATGTTTCAGTACATATACTCTTCAGGATTGAAATGTATGTTGATAAATCATCATTATTATTAGTGCTGGTTCATCAATAATCAGAGAAGTATCACCAAAAACTTACATTTCTCCCATGTTAATATTATGTCTATTTCCTCTAATAAAATGCTAATTCTTAAATCATAGTCCTGATGTATCACTTGGTCCTTCCTCTCGTGGCACTTTGTCTTGCATTTCTTAGTCTTCTCTGCCCAGGGACTGAAGACTGCTCCAGATTTATAAACTCATGCAGGAGTCTTGCTATCTGGGAACCAATTACCTGACAATTGAGTGCTTACCTGGATTTTTGCACATTGTTCAGTGTTATGTTTCTCATCACCAGGCTGTGGCCACCTCTCAGGCCACTTCTATGGCTTCCTTAATGTCCCTTGGAGAATTCTGGCCTCAGGAGTTATGCACGTTAATGCCCCCTAACCACTGGGTCAGAAATCATTTTAGTTGATGACCTTTCTCATTCTTAGAAGCGATATGGTTGTCTGCATACCCCTGCCAATAATCTGTCACAAGTGTACCGCATGGCTTCTTATTTGATTTGTAAAATTCTTTTTTGACTTTTAGTATGACAAGAAGTAGTATAAATGCATTCATATGAAAAAAGATGACCAATTATGAATATTGCACATCCTGATTCCCATTCCCTCATTTTTTCACATATACCAGTGTCCTTAATATTAAAACAAAATTGTGTCCACCTAGAGGGGTGGGAGGGAGATGCAAGAGGGAGGAGATATGGGAATGTATGTATATATATAGCTGATTCACTTTGTTATACAGCAGAAACTAACACACCACTGTAAAGCAATTATACTCCAATAGAGATGTTAAAAAAAAAATTAAATTCTGCTGTGGCCGTTTTCTTTAGCACAATTTTTGGTTCCATTAGTTTATAGGAAATAAAATGAATTACCTCAGACTTAATAAGCTTGCAAGAGAATATTAAAAAAATCTTTAAAGATAAATGCAAATAGTTGCAACAAGTTCATTGCAAAGTAGATAAATTATTTACAATTGCTACCTTTCTAGAGTATATATTTTAGGAAGGGAGGTCAAAAAACTAAAAAGCCTATTTAAGCCAACTATATAATGTAAAATAAATAGAGTAAGTGCTAGAGTACTGGGGACAGGGCACATAGTGAACTGCAAGGCTCACGCTTTGTCTAAAATAGCCGAGCATTCGCCACTCCAGTAGATTGTTCAGAAGCAAGAATTCCAGACCAGTGATGTCAGATCTTCAATTTAAAAGATGAGACCAGAAAAGAAAGGAGAAAAAAGAAGAATCAGAAATTCTGGATTTTTAAAAAAGTCCGATTTTAAATGTTAATAAAATACAAGATATAGGAATATCAATGCTTTAGGTATTTGATACATTGTTATTTTGGATTATGTCTACAATATAATTGAATTCAGAAAAAAAATCAGAACAATTTTTTTCCCTTTTTTTCTCTCTGGTTATACACGTGCTGAGTACAGCCCAACATGGTGCATATAGCCAAAACATACAGAGAGAGGTATTGAACAATATAAAAATAAGGACATTTCAGTTCTTTGAGAGCAATATTGAGGAAAGCCTGGCCAGCAACATTGTGTGCACATTTCCAGTTTGCAGTCCTCACAGAAGCTTTGTTTTTCCAAAAATAACAAGCAGAAGAAGAAACTCTACTTTGCATGACTTTCTTGCTTAGGATTCAAATTAAATGTTTTTGTTTTGTTAATTTCATATAGACTAAAAATTAGTTCAAGTATTCCCAAACAGCATGATTTAATTTGGAAATATGTGCATGTATTTTTAAAGACTCTAAAAATAGTCTGCTGGCCATCCATGAAAAGTAATACTAAAGGTGGCAATTAACAGAAGTTGCTTGGTTGGTACCTTTTTCTCACAGTTAGCTTAACCCAGTTCAATATAATTATGTAACATTATTATGGCTGTGAAAAGTACAGTGAGTGATTATAAGAAAAATCAGAGCTCTAGTTTGAACTATACACCACTTTAAACATTGTGTAGCCATAAGCAGCCATGAACTCATATGAAGATATGCTTATGCCCATATTCTAAGAATTAAAACAAGGATTTGGAGTAGTGGGCTCTAAAGAATTAGTTCATTTCCCTTATTTTTTCCTTCTGTTATCTTCGGGTCTTTGTCTTCATTGGAGTTTGTTAGGAAATCCAAACCCATTGGCTAATGAGAGAAATTAAATCATAGTTTGTGTATATAGAAGCCATAAAAATGGTGAAGACTAAGGAAAGGGCAGGGGAACATGAATAGGTAATATCCATGTTAATTTAACTGTGTTTAATGAGTAGCCTGATCAAGTTTCTGAAAACTATAATGTATATTTCAGTTCTTTGCTACCTGAATTTTTAGGTTAAAATGAAACATACTTTTTAGTTGTTTCATGTATTATGTACTTCATATATTATGTAAATGGATTCCAAATATTAAATAATATTCATGTACTATGTAAATGTTCCATAGTAGGTAATTAAAAGATATTTATTAAAAGAATATCTATTAAAAATTCATGTGTTATAAAAAAAAATACCAGGACTTCCCTGGTGGCGCAGTGGTTAAGAATCTGCCTGCCAATGCAGGGGACACGGGTTCGAGCCCTGGTCTGGGAAGATCCCACATGCCATGGAGCAACTAAGCCCATGCGCCATGACTACTGAGCCTGTGCTCTAGAACCCATGAGCCACAACTACTGAGCCTGCATGCCACAACTACTGAAGCCCGCACACCTAGAGCCTGTGCTCCGCAACAAGAGAAGCCACCGCAGTGAGAAGCCCACCCACCACAACTAAGAGTAGCCCCCGCTCTCTCCAACTAGAGAAAGCCCGTGTGTAGCAACGAAGACCCAATGCAGCCAAAAATCAATAAATTAATTAATTAATTAAAAAAACAAAAACAAAAACCCAAAATGCATATCAGAGCGTCCATAGGATTTTTTCTCCTATACATTTGTTTTCTATTTCAATCATTTTTGTTCTTATTTTTATTACTTCCTTCTTTTAAATTTCATTTGAGTTTATTTTGCTGTTATTTTTCTAATTTCTTGAAATTGAAGCTAAATCATTGACTTTCTATTTTATTACTTACTTGTTTAAGGCAATACATTTTTCTCTAAGCTCTGCTTTAGCTGCTTCCCCAAAATACTGCTATGTCATATTTTCATTATCATTCATTTAAAAATATTCCCTATTTGTATTTTAATTTCACCTTTGACTTACTGGTTACTAAGGAGAATTATCTAATTTCCAAGCAACTGGAATTTCTGCTTATATTTTTCTTTTTTGTTTCTAGCCTACTCCACTGTGTTCAAAACATACAGTTTGTATGATTTTAGTGTTTTGAAGTTTGTTGAGACTTGCATTATGGCCTACCATATGAGAAATTTTGGTAAATGTTCCATGTGCACTTAGAAAGTTATTGGGTATGGTTTTCTGTGTATGTCAAATTGGTCAATTTTTAAATTATTATTCCAGTCGTATTATTCCAGAAAAGTCAACTTTTTTTTTTCTGCTTATTCTATCAGTTAGTGAGAGAAGTTTATTAAAATTTCCAACTCTGATTGTAAATTTGCATATTTTCTTCGTACTTTCAAATTTTGTTTTGTAAGTTTTAAAGCCTACCTCACTTAACTGGAGATCAAGGAGTTTTGTCTGTTTGATTTAACGATTTACCTGAAATAAACACAGTGGCTGCCACACAGTAGATACTCAGTGGTCATTTTGCGGGGGGAGGGCCAGGGGGAGAATGAATGTGAGAATAAAAATACGTATCTAGTAGCAAAGTCCAAAAAAATATGCATGGGACAGTTCAAAGTGAGATTTGACCAACTGCCAAAGAAGTTAAGATGTTTTAGCCAGATTTTGCCAGATGGGAGCTTTTACATTTCCTTATACATAGTAGATATTCAGTGATGAGAGCACTATTCTTTGTTTGTTTGTTTTTTTCCTTCATCTGGGAGCATATTAGCCATCTGCTTTTGCTTCATCAATTGGATTAGCATCACCAATATTCATTCAGTGGTATGAACATACACACACAAAGACATATTTGACCTAGATTCAAGAAATGTCCACCATCTCTAGATTACTAGAAAGAATACAATTCTCTGAAACTTTGCTTATTGCTCTATCCTCCTGACTTGATGATGTCACCTTGCTCTGCCAGTCTTCATTAACTGGCATCTCTATATTCAGCTGTTTGGCGTGGGCCAGGGCAAAGAAACAAATTTCTAGACATCTTTTCTTAAAACTTGGGAATTATTCTAATTCTTTCCTAGGCCCATTTTAATATAATTTAATTTAATTTAATATAAATATTGTATGAATATAAACCACCTAAAACAGTGATTGGCACAGAGCAAACACTCAGAAAATGTTAGTAGTGGTGACAGTATACATGCCATAACTATTATGAGTATTTATTTTGAAAAGCATTTGAATTGTGAACTCAATTTTGCCAACAGGTAATAGTTTTGTTTTTGTTTTTGTTTTTGTTTGTTTTTGTTTTTATTACCAGGAGAGCATTTTCCTGTTGGGATTATTTTCTTGCATTCTTTTGTTAAACGTTTTTGCTCCTCTGTGTTTTCTATTTTTTCCTCCAGTAAATACACATTAATTACATAATGAAAAAATAAAAACTTTTAAAGGGAGATGATGGTAATTTTTCTGTGAAGAATAAGTAACCAATAATCTGAGATCCTTCTAGACTTAACTTTTCCATTGTACTCCTTGTCTTAACTGTTAAGGACCTGTAGGGAAGAAAGAAAATATAAAACATTGAATCCAGTGTCTAGAATTCAAATGTGTGGCAGTATATTCAAATATCATGAACTTTCTCAGAAGAAGAGAAAGATGGCAAATAGGGCTTAATATCAATAGTTCCAACCATGAATCAAATTATGTCCATGTATATATTCTGATGCAGTTCTTCTACTAAAGTAGATGCTGTTATTCTTGTTTCAGTACTTGGGACAGATCATTTAGGACAGGAAAAGGGAAAGAAAAGTAACCTTTGTTATACTCCTGGAGGTGCTAGAGACTGTGCTAAGCACTTTACATATGCATTTAATGCTCTCAAAAAAACCTTAACATGTTACTATTCAACATATTACAATGTGGAAACTGAGGCTCAAAAGATACTGATATGCACAAAGTCATTTGGCTTATATGTGAAAACCAAAATGTAAGCCCTCTTTTACCGAATGCATAATCCAGAGTCTTTCCACTCTCTATTCTCCTCCTCCCAAAGCTCCTGTCCCGTCTCCACCTGCACCTACTACCCTCTACCAATCTTTTGTTGACAGTTGGTTGTCCAATTATCCAGGATTATTCATGATGTTCAGCAGATGAGGGTCTGGCCCAACTAGGGATAGTATATGTCAGAAATACATCACCATCAATGCTGCTCATTTCTTCTCTAGCAATAAGCCTCTTTTCTTCTTTCTTCACATATACAATAGAGATGAAGCTTGTAAATGACAGCTTATTCAAATATCTCAACATGCAATACATTTTTCTTGTCAAAACCCTAATTTTCTATCATTTTAACATTTACTTTTCATTTTTCATTTTTGTTTCCATACTGTTATGACTTTCAATGACCAGATATCTCTACAGATTGATTTCAATGCATTTCATAAAGATGAGTGTTTTAAGAGTTTTTTCTCGTGATTTATGCAACATGTCATATAATGAGTATGATTTAATAGAGAAGATTTCACTCAAGTGCTGAAATGAACGTGTGAATGAAGGAAGGTAGTCTTGATTAACAAGTGACAAGTAACACAAATTCTTACTGATTTTGATTATTGTCCTCATGGAGACATTATCATTCATTGTTTTGACAATAGCTTTAATGTATTTGTAGTGTCACAGAAAGACAATATCTAAAAATTATTTTTTAAATATATTAATTCCCCCCCATTATATAAGGTTACTTCATTGTTTTAGTCAACCTTGCTGTACTACTCAAGATTTAATTTGCTATGTTGGAAAATAAATGAAAATAAGTATGTTAAAATTGTATTTTCAATATAGTCTTAACAGTATATTTAGTAAAAAACATTTACTGATTATTTGCTATGGTTCCCATTTACTAAGCACAAGGAACTGTAGTTAGAGTTTTAGGATGTGTTAAAAAGGGTGAGACTCAATACTTGTCCTTAAAAAGTTTATTTTTTAAGTTTAGTAAAATACGTTAATAATTTTGTGTTAACGTCAAGAACAGGGAATCATGCTAGTGTTTCAGGTACTTTAAAAGTTTCTCAGTAAAAATGCTTATTCTGAAGTATGGAGACCAGTCACTTTCGTTATGATCTTATTGAAATGGAATATGCTTCTCCCAATATTTATTCATTGGATCATAGAGTAGTGACTATTTAAATCAAGAATCCATGTAAGTTTTGGTACCATCCAGGTTTATGTCATTGCGTTAGAGAACCAAGCAGATGACACTGAAGACTTATAACGTCTTACTGATTGGATTAACTTGTCCATTTTGTGAATCAACTTTTAGATTTAGCTTAGATAATTTAGGTGCTTAATCGGAAAGTGACCTTTGACAACTATTTTCCCTAAAAGACAGAGAAAGAGTCTCTAAAGCCAGGCGCTATTAACAGTAAGTATAACATTCTTGTGCTGGGCTGGTGCATTCTATAAAAGCTTATTAGCCTCCATTTTTTTTTTCCACATTTCTTCTTTCTAAAATGTATTTTTAAATGCTTCATCATTAGATACTACTGTATTTTTTTTCTTACAATCCAAATATGCACACATTATTAACCAGGGATGGAATTATCTCCTGTACAAATGTGTGCAAAGGATGAAAGATGTAGAGATATACCACTAGACTTTTATTTTTTCTAATTCAGGTAGTAACAGATGTACTGGCAGTTTATTTTATTTCATTTCTGTGTGTCCTGGGTTTTAGTCTTTTATTTTACTGTTTGTGTAATATCAAGTTAAAAGAAATATCAAATTAATGAATTGAGTATTAATTACCAGCTTTATGCCAGGGATTTAGCTAGAGATCACCAAGCCCGTCTGAGTGCCTTCCATAACGTGCAAAGCAGACAGCTATGTACCATGTTCTCCTTGATCACAAGGAGAAGGAGACAGGAAGATCTCTTTCAGCTAATCTACTTCTGTGCTAGTTTTTTTAAAAAATGGAGTATATAAGAAGCAGTTTTTTCTTTCTTGTTCAGATGGTTCTCAAATGCTGAAATTTAGACTACTGTGTTCTTAAAATACTTTGATTTCTCTAAGTCTTATTTTCTCATGAGCATAAAGATCTCTTTCTTCCAACCTCATACCATCTAACTTTTAATTATTTTACCCAAATACTATGCTTTATAAACCTCAACATTTTTATTGCTTTTGGAAAGCATCAGGGTTTGGAAGACTATCTGCTCCTTCTAAATAGCAGTGTAGTATAGTGGAAATCTAAAATACAATGTAGTGTAGGAGAAATCTGACCGCCTTAAAATCTGGGACATTTTACATCTTGGTTACATTGCCTGACCCTCAAATTTCTTACCTGTAAAACAGTAACAGTAGTTACATGAGGGTCTTTTTGTGAAATAATTATGCACAATGTTTTCAGTCTCTAGAGTAGACATTAAATACATGATTTACTGTTAATATGGTCTTTTAAAAGGCAAAAAGTAGTTGAGCAAGTAATCATGTTTTATTTGGCATGGTGTTAGTGGGTGGCTGGGAGGAAAAGTGAAACAATGTTCCTTTACCCTCCTAACCACTTAATTTCTTGCTATCATGTGTGATACAGTTTTACCATGCATTTTAGTCTTAATATTTCTAAAGCAAAATTGAGATAAAACGTCAGTTCATGCTGTAATCTTGAAATTTACTAGGTACCTATAGTGCATGATTCACAGAATTTACTACATTGAATACCAAGTCAAATAACAACCTTAAAGAAACTTTTGACTTATTAATATGTGAGAAATATCAAACGGGTACAATATGAGTATGTGTGTATGTTATTATATATGCACATAAGAAAATCTCGGTGGACATTAGTAAATGCGCTGTTTGTTTTCTGTGTAATGCGAGTGTGTTTCTTTAGACGTTTTCTTTCCCTGTTCATTTATAGTAGAATCTTGGCACTCACCCTTGAACTAGGAATATTACATGCATCGCTTCCTCCAATTCGAACACCAGGGCTGCTCTGTGGCTCATCCAGTAGCAGGTGTGAAACATTGATATAAACAGAATTTTGTCTACCAAAGCCAAAATCCTCCCATTTCCAGTCTCTACCAGCCAGTGAAACACTAATACCAAACTTACTTCCAAATTCAAGTCTCAGGTATCACAGTTCATTATGCTTCCTGCCAAAACTACTGGCCCATGGAAACTCCTAAAAATTAAGGCAGAGGGAATTTTTTGTCAAATATCGTGTGATTTTAGGTGATACACTCCTAGTTTTGCAGCTTTTTCTGAAATTAGTAAATTGAAATTGTATTGCAGTTAATTACTGAATAACATTTCTCTTTGAATATAGCAAACTGCCTAATTATAACAGAACTGTTCACCGTATATTTCAAAATATTGTGGGGAAAAAAGTTCAGAAATCTGTAGATTCTCAATAAAATTTCTGCATTTTAACATTCTAAGGGATTTGGAATAATTAATGGATAGAATCATTTGACCAAACCATTTGTATCAATAAAACTGATTTATGTAAAACAATTTAGATTTAAAGGTTACATAATTTCAGAACATAGAATTCATATAGCTTCTTTAAAACTTTTTTGGAAGGGTGGTTCAGGGGGCAAGACTCGTATAAACAATTTGATAAATTTAAAATACAGTTTTAAAGGCAGTAGAATTAAAAATTGATCTTAGGAAGATTAAGCTTGAACAAGCATTTATTACCTGAATTTTTTGGAATGTTAGGCAATATTTATTAGGAAATGTTTTCTCTATCATTTTTTAAAGACCGGTACTTTTATAACCATGTGTATACCAAAGCTTTGTTAACATCTTTCAGGATGCATTTTTGTGATATTGATAGAGTGGTATTCAGACTACTGTAATACATGTTCCCTTAAATCCAGTCAACCATCATAGTGTACAAGATTTGAATAAGATAATCTCTATAAGGTACAGATAATGTGTAAAATGATATATCAATAAATTTTGAACAAATATTTACAATGTAAGTCTGTGGAAGATGCAGGAATTTGGGTCATAATTCTTAGCTGCTTATCCAGATTTTTCCGTGTTAGATGCTGTGGGAATAGTAATCAGTACTTACAAAGACATCATGTCTAATACATGTAGGGAGTTAGGTGCTCAAGTTGGTGCATTTTTGGTTTTGGTATTATTTTTAGGTAGGTACCGTACAAAACATGTAGAGGCTGTGTACATTATCATATACCTCCTTTAAAACACTGGTATCCTGAGCTGACAGGATAGTAAGAGAAGTTGGCAAGAGAATCAAAACGTAGGATAGAGTACTGTGGCAAGTGATGAAACCAGAAACCCAGCACTTTGAGGATTAATAGCAAGTGACACAGGGAGCAATGAAAGAGCTATGATTCAAAGAAGAACTAATAAAATTAGTATAGCATTAAAGATTTTGAATCAGCAGTTCACAGTTCTCCCATAATGAGAACATCAAGTACAGACAATTTTTAGTTTAAGAATAATATCTATTCAGAAAGAGAAAAACGAATACTGTATGTTAACACATATATATGGAATCTAAAAAAAAAAAAAAAAAAAAAGATTCTGAAGAACCTAGGGGCAGGACAGGAATAAAGATGCAGATGTAGAGAATGGACTTGAGGACACAGGGAGGGGGAAGGGTAAGCTGGGATGAAGTGAGAGAGTGGTATGGACATAAATACACTACCAAATGTAAAACAGATAGCTAGTGGGAAGCAGCTGCATAGCACAGGGACATCAGCTCAGTGTTGTGACCACCTAGAGGGGTGGGATAGGGAAGGTGGGAGGGAGATGCAACAGGGAAGAGATATGGGGATATATGTATATGTATAGCTGATTCACTTTGTTACACAGCAGAAACTAACACAACATTGTAAAGCAATTATACTCCAATAAAGATGTTAAAAAAAAGAATAATGTCTATTTTTCAAAAATTATAATTATATTCAAGTTCTCCCAAAAAACAGATCAAGGGACTAAATACTCTCTACCTCATTTTATGAGGTTTGTGTAACTTCAAATTAAAATCATGCATGAAAGTTGCATACCAGCTTTACTTATAAAAATAGACATGATAATTGTGAATAAAATGTTTTCAAAATAAATCACATAATAGCTAAAAATCATAATGCATTCTGCTAAGTAGAGTTAATTTTTGGAATGCAAGTTTGAGTTAATGCTAAAAAATTTCAATTAAGGTAATCCACCCTATTAAGAAAAGGATAATATTATTGTCTTAATAAATGCATCAGAATTTCTGATAAAATTCAATACCTAATTATAAAACAGCTCCTATCAAAATGAGAGGGACATATTTAATCTAATATTTAGAAATAACTATCACAACTTATTAAATATTTTATTAAATATCTTCTGGAGGTTTAAGCCTGCTTAGTAATCAAAAAATTACAATCTATAAATGACTAGAAAGGTAGTAATAAAGCTTCATTATTTGCTTATCATATTTTTAATGAAGAAAACTAAGAAAAAGATAAAAATATTATAATTAGAATCTAGCAGGATTACTTGATAGAACAATGGAATAGTATTCCTCTACACCATCAATAAGCAGAAACTATTTTAATTTTAAAACATTTTTATGTTAACACTAACTGGGTATTTGATAATATTAAGGGCTTATTGTTATTTTATTATAAGGATGATATTTCTCCTGATATTGATCTTGTCTCAGTGTAATTCTAATCATAATCTTGATATGGAAATTGATACACTCATTTTAATATTAGTATGGAAGAGAAAAAGAAAAAAATAAGATGTTCTTGAGGAAGAACAAGTAGGAGGACTTGCCCTTCTGAATACTGAGGCATATTTTAAGGTAATAATAATTAAAATAGAATATTTCTATGAAGTTGGATCAAAAGGACTAATGGAATTGACTAAGGAGCTGAGTCAGACTCACAGACATGTACAAATTTGTATATGACTGTCATTGCACATGAGTGAAGAATATGACAAAGGGGACTAGGATGATTATTCATATGGAAAAAAGTAATATTTCATGCATTCCTACCCCATACCACACACACACACACACACACACACACACACACACACACACACACACACACACACAAATATCCCAAGTAAACATTGAAATGTGAAAAACTTAATTCTTTAAAACTTTTATGAGAATGACTTCATTACCTCAGGTTTGAGAGGAATTTCTTTTTTTTTAATTAATTAATTAATTTATGGCTGTGTTGGGTCTTCGTTGCTGTGTGTGGGCTTCTCATTGTGGTGACTTCTCTTTGTTGTGAAGCACAGGCTCTAGGCACATGGGCTTCCGTAGCTGTAGCACATGGGCTCAGTAGTTGTGGCTCGTGGGCTCTAGAGCACAGGCTCCGTAGTTGTGGTGCATGGGCTTAGTTGCTCCGTGGCATGTGGGATCTTCCTGGACCAGGGCTCGAACCTGTGTCCCCTGCATTGGCAGGCAGATTCTTAACCACTGTGCCACCAGGGAAGTCCCTGAGAGGAATTTCTTAAGCACATCAGGAAAATGTGCAAACCATTACACTGTATTTATAAAAACATGTACACAAAGGCTCTCTGGAGCAAATGACACCATGCTGTGGCCAGCTTATGGCACTGTACATTCTATTAAAAACAAACAAGAAACCAAAAACCTTTAAAAAATGTACATTAAGATTATAAACTTTTATAATACCATAAAACAAGACATTGAAAATGAAAGAGAAGCCAAAAACTGGGAGAAGATAAGTACCAGTACCCTATACCTGACCTAAAAATATTATCAGGAATACACAAAAGCTTCCATAAATGTGGGCAAAAGACACAGATAGTCATTGCATAGAAAGGGAATATGGGTGGCTAAATAATACATGAAAAAATCTTCATTAGTAATCATGGAAATGCAAATTAAAATCATAGTTGGATACAATTTTACCTTTATTGGATAGTAAAAGTTAGATACTCTAAAAATAGGACCTCTTAAATAATGCTGGTAGTACAACAAGCTTTAGAAAACTATTTAGCATACCCTGTAACCCCAGTGACAGTATTTCTGAGTTACATAATGATATACAATTTTACACCCACCACCCTTGGTAAAAATATAAGATAAAATAAAATAAAATAAAATAAAATAATAAAGATAATACCAGGTATTGGTGAGGAATGGAAGAATAAGTTTCATGCAGACCTGGCAGCAGTGTATTCAGAACTTTTAAAAAAGCATTTTGGCATTTTTGATTAAAGTTATACAAGCACATAACCTATGGACCAGTAAGTCCTTCCCTAGAGAAGTTCTTGCATGTATCTATTAGGAAACATATACAAGAATGATCAATGCAGCATTATTTGTAATAATGAAAAAACAAAACAACTTTAAAATACTTGTCTCAGGAAACTGATAATAAACCTGGAGGAATCTCAGAAATTTAATACTGAGTGAAAATCAAATCACAAAAGAATATACGTATATTTACAATAATCATCATATTGTAAGTTGCTAAGAGAGTAGATCTTTTTTTGTTTGTTTTTTAAGTTAATTAATTAATTAATTTTTGGCTGTGTTGGGTCTTTGTTTCTGTGCGAGGGCTTTCTCTAGTTGCGGCAAGCGGGGGCCATTCTCACTATTGCGGCCTCTCTTGTTGCGGAGCACAGGCTCCAGACGTGCAGGCTCAGTAGTTGTGGCTCACGGGCCTAGTTGCTCGCGGCATGTGGGATCTTCCCAGACCAGGGCTCGAACCCATGTCCCCTGCATTGGCTGGCAGATTCTCAACCACTGCGCCACCAGGGAAGCCCAGAGAGTAGATCTTAAATGTTCTCACCACAAAAAATAAATGATAGCTATGTGATGTGCTGAAGGTGTTAGCTAATACTATGGTGGTAATCATTTTGTAATATATAAGTGTATCGAATCATCATGTTGTACACTTTAAACTTACGTAATGTCATATGTCAATATATGTAAAAAAAGAATATATAGAAGATACCAATTATATAAAGGTAGAAACTCAAAGCCTAAGGAATGAACTGTTAAGGACTTATAGATACATACATATTAAACCTATAAAAAGAAGACAAAGGAAGCCACAAAAAGAGAAAAAAGATTGGTGATTACCCTGGGGGCCAGGGTAACTGATGAAATAAAGACTATCTAGAGGGCCTCAGTAATATTGGAGATGTTATACTTCATAGGCTGGGTCATTCTTTCATTATTCTTCATAAGTTATATATGTTATATATTATATTTTCAATCTTTTCATAACATTTAAAAATGAAATTATAATACAAAAAGTATATATCCTTTAAATTGAAAGTGAAATAGAGAATACAAATATCCTTTACTCAGTAATTTTAGCTTAATAGTGAATAATATTTAGAAATTCTCCAGCATTGAGACAAATTACTAATTCTTCAGTTGAGTCCCTAAAGTAGTATTTTATTTACCTTTCAAGGCCATATTGTATAACATAAACATCTTGAAACGTTTTTTTGTGTTGCTTACACTGTAAAGCACTTTGAACCTGAGACTAGCAAAAGAAATGGCAGAGTAAACATCTTGTCTACTAATTGGTAGACTTATGGTCATCAATTGACTGGGTAGAGGAGCAAAAAAAAAAAAAAAAAAAAAGTCTGAAGTAGTATTAAAATTTCTCTTCTCTTTTTCTGTTAATGTTGACTGTACATAGTCAAATTTGCATGAATAAAAAGTGTGTATTCTGGGGCTTCCCTGGTGGCGCAGTGGTTGAGAGTCTGCCTGCTAATGCAGGGGACATGGGTTCGAGCCCTGGTTTGGGAAGATCCCACATGCCGCGGAGCAGCTAGGCCCGTGAGCCATAACTACTGAGCCTGCGCGTTTGGAGCCTGTGCGTTTGGAGCCTGTGCTCCGCAACAACAGAGGCCGTGATAGTGAGAGGCCCGCGCACCGCGATGAGGGGTGGCCCCTGCTTGCCACAACTAGAGAAAGCCCTTGCACAGAAACGAAGACCCAACACAGCCAAAAAATAAAAATAAATAAATAAATAGAAAAAAAATTACAAAAAACAAGGCAGAAGACACAAAACAGAGTTTTAAAAAAGTGTGTATTCTGCAACTCCACTTTATACATATTACAAAAGGACATTATTGATTATTAATTTCCAAATGGCTTTTTCATCAAACTGAGTTAAGTTTCAATTCAATTAGTTTACTTGCCCTGTCCAAAATACTGCAGAAAGAACTGCAGTTAGGAACAAAGAAAGAGAGCTGCAGAGGCAGAGATCAGATACAGCAATGAAAGAACAGGGAAGAGAGCAAGATGAGGGAGTAGGAAATACTAGCCTGTATTCACCCCTCCTCCCCCCAACCAAAAAAAAAAAAAATTAGATACCCAGGCACTAAAATAGGTCTGGGAGGGCTATGGCAACACCCTGGATCAAAACAAAAAAAAGGAGAAAGGATTGTGGGGGTGATCAATTTAGCTGGGACATCCAAAGATGGCTAGGAACCAAGAAGGGTGGAGGCTATTGGTATCAACCATGCAGAGGATGCCACCATGGTCCCCAGTGGTTGGCTCTGTGGAGGATCCTAACAATCTTGTCACTCAGGACTGTAACATCCCGACAGCCACAAACTCCCCACAGCTTTCATGGTGGGAGGCCCCAAAACGTTCTGGCATGGACTTCAGCGACCTGATGCTTAGAGGATACCAGCAGCTTTCACCACTGAGGTAACCAAAAGCCATCACTGCTGCAGACTCCCAGGAGAAGGAGGTGCTGCTGTCCCTCTCCACACCCAAAGGAATTGCTGTTGCAGAGTCCCCAGAACCTGGGCTGCCAACCCCCCCCACCCCAACCGTGCACATTCCCCAGAGCTCAGAGCCATGGCTACTCTGCTATACCTGCACTGTAGACCTGGATATAGCTGCCATTCCATGTGTTCTTGTGACTTAGGCAATAGAGTCACTGCCACTGTAGGCTGATGAGTATCCTGGATCCTGGGAGCTGCTATCACTCTACAAGCACCTGTACTCCAGACCCTGGCTTTGTGATTGCTCTATGGGTGTCCATTCATCAGACACCCATGTCACCCTCACTGTAATAGCCCTGCAAGCCAACCAGGCACTAAGAGGGATCCCTTCAGCCAAAACATCCTACATGGGAGAAAAAGAGACAGGGAGTCCCCAGCAGCCTTTGCTACCAAACAGCCCTCACTGCTACTGTGTGCAGCCACAACCTTGGCCACTGAGGACCCCTATTTTGTCTTATATCAGACAAAATAGACTCACTTCAAAAACTGTAAAGACACAAAGAACATCATTATGTAATTACAAAGGGATTGATTCATTAAGAGTATGTAACAATTGTAAATATATAGGTACTGAACACTGACACCTATATTAAGCAAACATTAACAGATCTGAACAATATAATAATAGTTGGGGACTCCAATACCCAACTTTAAACAATGGATATATCATCCAGACAGAAAATCAGTAAAGAAATATTGAATATGAACTATACTTTAGACCAAATGAACCTAACAGACATATACAAGATATTCTACCCAACAACAACAGAATACACCTTCTTTTCAAGCACACATAGAACATCTCCAGGATGGATCATAATTTAGGTCACAAAACAAGACTTAGCAAATTTAAGAAGTATGAAATCGTATCAAATATCTTTTCTGACCACAGTGGTATAAAACTAGAGCTCAGTAATAGGAAGAAAGCTGGAAAAATTTTAAACATGGAAATTAAACAACATACTCCTGAGTAACTAGTGTGTCATGGAAGAAATCAAAAGGGAAGTAAAAATACATCTTGAGAAAAAATGGAACAGAACATATGAATACTTATGGGATGCAGCAAAGGCAGTTTTAAAAAGAAGTTTATAGAGATAAATACTTTAAGAAAAAAGAAAGATCTCAAATGTGCAATCTAACTTTACGCCTGAAGAAAGTAGAAAGAGAACAAACTAAGCCCAAAGTTAGCAGAAAGATGGGAATAACAAAGATCAGGAAATAACAGAAATCAATGAAATAGAGATGAGCAAAACAATGGTAAAGATCAATGAAACTGAGCTATATTTTTGAAAAGATAAACAACATCAACAAACCTTTAGCTAGACTAAGAAAAAAGAAGACTCAAATAAAATCTGAGATAAAGGAGGAGACATTACAACTGCCACCACAGAAATACAAAGGAACTGAAGAGACTACTATGAACAAATATCAACCAACAAATTGGAAGCCTAGAATAAAGGATAAAATCCTTCGGAATAAATTTAACCAAGGAGGTGAAAGACCTGTACACTGAAAACTTTAAGACTGATGAAAAAAATTAAGACACAAATCAATGGAAAGATATCTCATATTCTTATCTGAAGAATTAATATTGTTAAAATGTCCACACTACCCAAAGCAATCTGCAGATTCAATGTAATCCCTATCAAAATTCCAGTGGCATTTCTAAAATTTATGTGGAACCACAAAAGACATTGAAGAGCCAATGCAATCTTGAGAAAAAAGAACAAAGCTGGACACATCACACTTGTTGATTTCAAACTATATTACAAAGCTATAGTGATCAAAAGATTATTTTGTCATCCAAACACATCAATGATCTGATCAAAAATGATCAATGAAACAAATTAATCATAGAAAATCAGTCAATGGAACAGAATAGAGAGCCCAGAAATAAACCCAATATATATGGTCAATTAATTTTTGGCCAAGGAGGCAAGAACACAATGGGGAAAGAATAGTGTCTTTAATAAATTGTATCAGGAAAACTGAATATACACATGCAAAAGAAACCCCTATCTTACACCATCATAAATATTAATTTGAAATGAATTAAGGACTTAAATGTAAGACCCGAAACTGCAATACTCCTAAAAAGGAATACTTCTTGACATTGGTCTTGGCAATTTTTTTTTTTTTTTTTTTTGGATAAGACAACGAGCACAGGCACAAAGCAAAAATATACACGTTGGACTACATCAAACTAAAAAGCTTATGCGCAGCAAAGGAAATGATTAACAAAATAAAAAGGCAACCTATGGAATAGGAGAAAATACCCAACATATAGCTAATAAGGGGATAATATCTAAGAAACTCACAATTTGATAGCCAAAAAAAAAAAAAAAAAAATCCAGTTAAAAACTGGGCAAAGGACCTTAATATTTCTCCAAAGAAGATATACAGATAACCAATAGATACGTGAAAGGTTCTCAACATCATCAGGGAATACAAAGCAAAACCACAATGAAATATCACCTCACACCTGTTAGGAGGTCTGTCAAAAAGACTAGGTAGCAAATGCTGGTGAGGGTGTGAAGAAAAGGTGAAATTGTACACTGTTGGTGGGAATGTAAACTGGTAGAGCCATTATGGAAAACAGTATAGAGGTTCCTCAAAAAATTAAATCTAGAACTACCACAATTCAGCTGTACTACTTCTGTGTATATATCCAAAGAAAATGAAATCAAGTATCTAAAAGAGATATCTGCACTTCCATGTTTATTGCAGCATTATTCACAATAGCCAAAGTATGAAAACAACCTAAGTGTTCGTGGACAGATGAATGGATAAAGAAAAGTGGTGTGTATATACAATGGAATATTATTCGGCCTTAAAAAAGATCATGCCATTTGCAACAATGTAGATGAATTCAGAGAACACTGCAATAAGTGCGATAAGCAAGACCAAGAAAGCCAGAGACTGCATCATATCACTTATATGTTGAATCTTAACAGAAAAAAGTCAAACTATTGGAAACAGGGTAGAATCAGTTGTCAGGGACTGGGAGTTGAGGGAAATGGGGAGATGTTGGTCAAGGAATAGAAGCCTTCAGTTATAAGATGAATAAGTTCTGAGAATGTAACGTATAGCATGGTGACTGTAGTTAACAATACTGTATTGTATTCTTGAATTTTGCCAAGAGAGTAGATCTTAAGTGCTCTCAACATACACACACACACACACACAACTAAGTAACAAAGGTGAGTTGATGGATGTGTTAATTTGATTGTGATAATCATTTCACAACATACATGTATATCAAATCATCATGTTATACACTTTAAATATATACAATTTCATTTGTCAATTATACCTCAAAAAGCCTCCCCACCAAAAAAAGAAAAAAAAAAATACAAGGCTGGCCAGTATTATTCAGAATAAAAAGTAGAATTCTTCCCATAAGTTTTCCCATAAAATTTACATGACACTGATCATTGGTCAAATTAGATATTTTTTTTAAAAAGAATAGAAATAACCTTAAAAAGATAGAAAACAACTGGTAAATTGTCATCGTACCTTCCTGTATACACCAGCTTTTAAGCTATGTCAACAGACCTTTTTTCTCCAGTAATGCTTTCCTATACCATCCTATGTATTTTTTTTTCCATTGTGGCTGTTTCTTATTCTTTTTTCAAATATGTTTCATTTGAGGGTTCTTGAATAAACAGGGTCCTAAAATAAGTATGTGTGACAAAAATAATTTGATGGGCAAAAATGACAACTATAGTAAAATATCCACTTAGGTATTAGTTTGGATAGCAATACAATGCTTATAGGAAGATAAATTTTTGCCAAAAAAAGAGCTGGTTCCTTTGCATTCTAGCCCAAAACAAAGCAAAACTTTATTAGATTTTTATTTTTTAATTTCCCATATCTCATGCTTTTCTAGGTTCTATGCATGTTTTAAACAGAGCTTGTCTGGTTTCTAGGATGTCCTAAGCAAAAATAGTGTCATTATGGGTTATGGAACAAGTATAGGAATAAATATATAGAGTACACAGCAAGCACACACAAAAATTAACTTCATATTGGTTTGACAATCTGTGGTTGGTTTTACCACAATATACTGATTTTATTGCATATCATTATGTTCATAGCATCATGTAATTTGGCATGTAATTTGTATCAGAAGAGTTCCCTCTGAATCATTTTTTAAATACCAATAGCTGTGTATTAATCACATAGCTTTATATGTAATCATATTAACTATAGTGCAGAAGTGTCTCAATCAACATGACTCCTAGTTTTGGAGCCGATTTTTAAATAGATTATGTTGTTGTCAATAGAAGGATCAGAAGTAAGAAAAGAGCTAGTTGGTATTAATTATTCTCTTCTCTATAGTCCCATGGTCCTTGATTAGTTCTTAATTTGAGTTTAATTCATTCTGCTTTGATTTTGTATAATTTCTGTAAAGCTCATCACCTCTACCAAATTGTGAATTTCTTGTGTAGTGTCCTGTCTCATGCATCTTTCACATCCCACATCTATTAATAATGGTTCGTATACTGAACAACCATAACTTGAAAGAACAAAGATTTCCTTTTTTTTTTTAGAATATGCCTTTTAAATTTCTTTCAGAAATTTGGTACAACTGTACAAAAGTGAAAATGACATAGAAATTTCAAAGAAGATTAAAACTCAGTGGACTTCTTTGGGCCTGGAAGACGTACAGTTTGTAAATTACTCTGTGCTGCTGAACCTGCCAGGCACTTCTCCCAGCTCAGTGACTCTGAGCAGCAGTGGCCAGTGCTTTCATCCTAATGGCCAGCCTTGCAGCGAAGAAGCCAGACAACACAGCAGCCAAGATCTGCTCTACTCATATGCAGCCTATTCTGCCAGCGGAACTCTCAAGGTAATATGACCATTTGTCTCTGTCATTTACAGTGAAATGAAATTAGAAAACAACAGCTTTCATCTAAATTGAACTAACTGGCAAGAAGCAACATACCAAAATAACCATTAAATGTGCTCAGTGTGGAGATGCCAGGAAAGGGGAAGGAAGATTTGAATTGCCTGCCCCTTTTCTTGTCATATTTTGAAAGTGAAAACATGTTAGAAGAATTTAATTTAAACGTGTTGAGTGTGTGACCGAGTCGTTCACATTTTGCTTAATCCTCACACTGTGAGTTCATTTTGTTCTTTGGTTCTGAAGAGGCAAATGTTAATAGATCAATGTGGACAGAAAGAATAGAAACGGAGGCAGTTGTGTTTTGAAATTGTATATGCGCACAAGAAATGAAGTGGAAAATTGATGTGATTATTCACACATTTAAGATTTGACATACAGTGTGTCTGCTTTCTGATGGAAAATATAAACAAGGGACCAGGTGTGAATTATTGCTTTAGTCTTTCTGGGTTAGCTGGTTTTTTGACGTGGTGGATTTTTGGCATTGTGGTTAAGTGCACAGCTTCTAGAGCCACGTGGACTAGTGTCAAATCTCAGCTCCCCAATTACCACTGTTAATTAAGCATATAGGGCTGAGTTCTCTCATCTCTGTAATGGGGATAATGATAGTTCCAGCTTCATAAGCTTGTTATGAGTATTAAATTAATTAATATATGTAAATCTTGGAGGATAGAGCTTAGCCTATGGTAAGGACAAGAGAGCAGTCAGATACCATAGTATTTAATTGGTCACTGGTTTCCTTTATATAGGCAACTTTGCCATCTCCATGGAAAAGTCTCATTTGAATAAACACATTCAGTTTTTTTAATAAAACTATTGATTTCTTCTATAGATTTTATATGAATGAAATGCTGTTTCTGATTGTTGATTATTGGCACAGATTTTTAAGAATCCAACTTATTATTAACTCTGATTAAGATGATTAATTTAAATCACTTAAAGTTACGTTGCAGAAATACATGCTTGTTCCCAATTTTTAAAAATTTTTTTTCGGGTGCGGCATGAGGAGAAGCAGCTAACCAGTGCTTTGGCATTGTTCTTGTTCTGTGTTGTAACATTCTCTGATATGTAGCAGAACCGCATATAACCAGCACCACCTTGAAAGTCTTTTTATTAATTAAAAGTTAACATAATATTAAATGTCTGTAATATTTCCAGTGTAGGACTCATGATTTGACTTGGTGAATATACACTATGTCTGATAGGCAATAATAGAAAAGTACCTGCATACTAATAGAAATAGAGGGAGACTGCCAGCATTCTTTCTTCGGTTCAGAAACTTTGGTCTCAAGTCGAGATTCTAAAGTTACCCCACGTCTTTTAGCCTCCCAACCCTGCATAAGCCCCACACATTTCCAGGCTCCTCTTTATCCTGGTTGATTCAAGTACAGCACAGTCATCTCCTTCCTTAAACAAAAACATGTCCAAAACACAGAATGACAACAAAACCCCAGAAGCTTGAGGGGATCCTTGGAATCACCCCCATCTATTTTCTTTCCAATTTCCTCTGGCAAACGTTCATTATTCCTCGACTGAGGTGATATGGAAAAGCCGTGGAACTATAGCTTGTGTCTCAGTTGCCTCAGTGTGTACCTGTTTAATAATCGCCTGGGCACATTGGATTTTTTTTTTTATATTCCTATGTAACCATATCTCTGAGGGATTTTCACACATTTATCTTATCAGTTATAAGTGTTTAAATTTTCTCTTTGTTTCATATAAAAGAAAACCAAGGTCTGCTATAGAATCATGGAAGTAGTTAAGTGTCTGCCAAGTCATAAGTCATGGAACTCTAGTATTATCTTGGTAGGAATGTAAATTGGTGCAGCCACTATGGAAAACAGTATGGAGGTTCCTCAAAAAACTAAAAACAGAACTACCACATGACCGAGCAATTCCGCTTCTGGGTATATATTCAAAGAAAACAAAAACACTCACTCAAAAAAATACACCCACCCCAATGTTCATAGCAGTGTAATTTTTTACACACAGGTGCCCACACACAATGGAATATTACTCACCCATAAAAAATGAAATTTTGCCATTTGAAACAACATGGATGGACCTGAAGGGTATTATGCTTAGTGAAATGTCAGACAGAGAAAGGCAAATACTCTATTTTATCACTTATGTGTGGAATCTAAAAAATAAAGTGAATGAATATAACAAAATACAAAGAGACTCACAGATATAGACAACAAACTAGTGGTTACCAGTGAGGAGAGGGAAGGCGAAGGGCAAGATAGGAGATAAAGGAATACAAATTACTATATATAAAGTAAATAAGCTACAAAGATATATTGTACAGCACAGGGAATATAGCCAATATTTTATAATAACTTTAAATGGAGTATAATCTATAAAAATATTGAATCACTATGTTGCATACCTGAAACCGATATAATGTTATAAATCAACTGTACTTGAATTTAAAAAATACCAGTTTTAATAAAGAAGTGCTGAAAAAGATTTTAAATAATATAGCTATTAAAAGGGAGAAATAAAGTTAGCTATAGATGTAGAAGTGTATTCCATGTTTGCAATATTAGACCTAGATAGAAGGGAATAATGTTAAAGGAACTAAAATGCAATTATGGATAAAACAAACACTTTGTATTTGAAGAACATAATTTAAGAAATTAACCGTGCAAATTAGATGACGACACTGGCAATAAGTATTTTTAGAATTATGTTAATAATTCAAATCTATTACACTAAGTACATAATAATTTAAGTATTTATATAAATAAAGGACATAATGTGATATTGACTTTTTAAACTTTTACTATATTAGGATTATAATTTTCAAAAGCAAAGCAATTTCTTGGTGACTATTTTATATGCATATAGAATACTTGCATATATTTTATATACATGTTTTAGATAGGTGTATTACTGAAACTCACATATTCTAATTAATAGGACACTGGTGAATTTTCTGTGTCTCTTCAGACTATTTCCCAATTCAAATCAAGCTTGAGAGGTTGCTGCTGATGATTCAGGCATACCTACTTTTTGATTTTGAGTACATTGTGTTTGCATGAATTTCTATCAGGCAGCGCCATTAACAAGTTCTTAAATTATTCTAGTCTGACTGCCAGCAAAGCTCCCCACTACTTTTGCTTTTGACAAGGTTATTTGTAGAAGAGCCATGCCCTTTTTCTTTGAAGAGCCGTCATGTCCATTCATCATATGACCATTTTGTATAAGCTTCCAATTTTTGCTTTCTGCCAACAGTCTAAACAGCATTTGTGATATCTGAGATCTGCTTCGAAAACCTACTTAGTGCCAGCATGATGGATGGCGTACTTTGCAACTTTTTGTAATTCATTGTGCACTGGAAAGGTGACATTGTTTACCCCATCATAATGACAGGTGGGTCAGTAAAATGGTCCTAAGGAGAGTTGTCCTGTCAGACGCAAAATACATATTAAAATGGATACATAAATAATTTAGCATGAGTGAGGTTAGCTTCAGGGAGTAAACAGTGATTTATATTTTTATTAAAGGGAAATATCAACTATAATTTCATCATAATGTTAAAGACATTGATAGTGCTGGCAATGTCTAGTCAGTTTTATAAGTAGAATATATGGCTTTATGTAATTCCTGTGCAGTTCTTTCTTTCTTTTTTTTTTTTTTTTCAGTTATTTCTTTTGTCCTTTGTGAAACCCGTGCAGGTACAGAAAAGCAAAGGGAACAATTAGTATTTAATATAGGTTGGTCAGATTGGGTCTACCATGTTCTTACTTTGAATAAGGGATTTGTTTTTATTCCAATACATTTATAAATTTTGAAGTTTTCTTTCTGTTAAGCATTATTTTATATCGGGAAGACAAACCAAGTGATGCAGTTTTATAAAGAAACATTTTCAACAGCTCATTAGCTGCGCATGAAATATTGTTACCAACACACTTCTCACTATCCCATTCCTCAGAAAGTATAGTTCAAGAGCCCAGACTGGCAACCTTCCTTATCAGTTGCACATCTGTGGATTGGTTGCTTCAATTCTCTAAGCCTCATAAGTCCTTATCTGTATAAGGGGAATAGTAATAGTACCTCAAATGATTGTTGTGAGGAAGAAATGATAGAAACCATGTCAAGGGCCTGGAACTTAGAAGCACTCAATAAATGTTAGCTATTGTTGTTATTAGTAGTTGGTATAAAGTAGATGCATTTAAATGGGAGAAATTAAGAAAATATCAGAACTATATATCATAAAATTTGGAGTACAAATTTTTACCACATTGTCAATACAATCTTCCTGTCTTCTATTTAACATGACAAATATTAATCATTAGGGAGGAAAATGCCTTAAGTATGAATCTATAATAAAATAAATATAATTCCCTGACCATATTTTTTATTTAAAACTGAAAGCTCAAATAAATGAAATATTCTATTTTTGAATGCAGAATGGCAAGTCATGTCAAGTTGGGCCTGAAGAGCATTGCTTGTCTGTTTTGTGAAATATCATGACATAGTTTAACACATGAAATCTGAACACTGCATCAAATATTTTGTCAAAAAGTCTTAAAGAGAAAATAATCGCTGCATGGAATCCTTGGATAACTTGTAATCAGATGTTTATTTTCTCACGGCTAGGAAGACTTTGTCTTCCTCTTTTATTTTTTTATATTCTCAAACAAAGGCAAAATGATCAGTGCTATGGC
This sequence comes from Balaenoptera acutorostrata, assembly GCF_949987535.1. Classification (NCBI taxonomy): domain Eukaryota; kingdom Metazoa; phylum Chordata; class Mammalia; order Artiodactyla; family Balaenopteridae; genus Balaenoptera; species Balaenoptera acutorostrata. Next base: position 59,325,253 of record NC_080067.1, read on the forward strand.
AGAAGGCAAAGCTATATGTATTTAGCTCTGAATGCTTCCTGTTACAGATAAAAATATCGGAAAGCTAAAGGAATAGAATGAAATTGTATTATTGTCTGGGTATGAAGGTGAGGCTGCTCTCTCACAAATAAAAAATGTGAGCTTCGAGCAGTTTTTCAATGCTGAAAAGGATTTTGCATTTTATTTGTCTCCCCTCTTTTGTGGAATCCATCTTTTGGTCAACAGTGCACAAATGTGAGATGAATGGCTTTGGACAAAGTTGTATGTAAGTGATTCACTTAAAAAAATCTAGATAAAATCCCTTGGTTTAATATGACCTTCTGTTTCTGATTTCACAAGCTCTGTGCAGTAACTAACTGAGTTAGCAAAATAATTTCATAGCCGGCTGCTTTTTTTTTTTTTTTCAAGATAGTCCATGGGATTAGTTTCCACATATTTAAGGTATATATTTTTCCTGGATTTAAAATTTCGTAGAGAGAAGCATTTACAAATAAAAAAGTGATCTATCGCAACATAGTGTCCATAGTGAGATATTTGTTAGGGAGGTTACATCTTATTCCTGGGAAAGAATAAAAGCCTATTTTATGAAATAAAAATTTACAACAAAGACAGTTGAATTCACCTAAACAGTTAAAGTACAATGGACTATTTTTCTCCCTCTTCATTAGAAGAAATACAGCATTTTGAGGGAGAAAGTGTTTGACTACAGATTTCTAATTTGACTAAAGTTATTTCTAAAGATTCTGAATCACCATAATTGTTGTTTGACAGAAAATTCTAGGTCAGAATTTTTAGTTTTAATATACGTTAAAGCATACCACTTACAATGTTTTGATAACATAACTTTCTTCACAGATTTAATATATAGTTTAATTTTCATAAAATGCCAGTATACAGATTACAAGTAAGATTTACCTCATTTCATTGGACGCTGCAAATTCAGTCTTTTCAGAACTAGAGAGATCTGTGCAAAAGTTGATCCTTAGGTTTATGCACTATTTCAGTACATTAATATAGTTGATTTTAAAGGAAGCAGAATTCTATCATATTAATTTCATGGTCTCCAGGAAGAATTCTCTTGAATTAATTTGCAACTCCTTCAATATCCTTACCTTAATAAGTTGAGTATCATTTATTAAATAAAGTACCCTCTGATTATTAATCTGTTTTTCCTTGTATTTTAATTTGATACTGAAAGATAAACTGACTGATATAGAATTTAGCCTGCTGGCTGTCACTAATGTAGCAAGAAACACTCAACATTTAGCAAGTATATACTGAGTGCCCTTTTTTATGCCGATCACAGGAGCAAAATGATCCATAAGAAAGCTTTGGACGCTGCCCACATGTAGCTGGCGGTCTAACAGGGGAAACTTGCTATTAGGTCAGCAGTTACACAACTGCATGGTGCCATCCTGCTATGAACACTGGCAAGTTACCTAAATATCCTAGACTCTGTTTCCTCATCTGTATAGTGGGCAGAAATATCGAGAAATATGAATGTTCTGAAGATTGACTGAAAACAACTGATGTAATCTCCATGGTAAAATGTCTAGCACAGAGGACATAAATGGTTAAGTACTGATTTTCTTTTTCCTTTTTATCATAACAGCCCTGGCCAATTTAACCCTTCTTATAATACACGTGTGCGTGCATGTGATCTCTCCCTCTCTCTCTCTTTCTTCCTCCCTCTCTCTCTCTCTCTCTCTCTCTTTCTTCCTCCCTCCCTCCCTCTCTCTCTCTCTCTCTCTCTCTCTCTTTCTTCCTCCCTCCCTCTCTCTCTCTCTCCCTCTAAGGTTCTGTATTCAATTTCCAGTTTTCCAACAGCTGGGGTTCCCGGTGAACCTCCTCTTGCCCTTATCTCTCTCTTGCCGTTACCCACCTCTTGCCCTGATCTACTTCTGAATTTTTTCCACTTTGCCGAGACCTAGGCACACGCTTCAACCCACATCTCTAATGCATATCTTTTTTTTTTTTCTAAATTACCTAGAAAATCCTTAAAGAGTGTATTTTTTTCTTCCCAACAATTTGTTTTCTTAATCTAGTATACATTCTTATCCCACGTTTGCATTATTTTGCTTGTTGACTTTGGAGATTACTGACGTAAATATGGAAATGTAATCCTGACAGAACTTTGCTTCACTTTGGTTAAATTTCTATATTGCAGTACTTTTTAACTTAATTTTCTCTTCTTTAGATGAATGTGCTTTATATGTTAGATTATAAAACATTTCACAAGTTGTTAAAAATGATTACTATATGCCAAGACAAGTGACTACTCTGGCTTATCTTTGTTTTTTCTGCTTTCAAAACATGGTCACTGTACACAAATAAAATAAAATAAATTATTCACTGTGCCATTAAGCATTGCATTTAGTATATCATTGTAGCAAATATTTTTCAGCATGTGTTTATATTACAGTAATAAAAAGTGATAAAACTGACAAGCCATCCCTTTCTCTGACCTTTTACACTGAAGACAGCAGAACGGATTGCGTGTCTCATGCTTAATGCTGAATTCAGTTGGGATATACTAGTTTAGCACACTTGCTGGTGTCCTTTCTGATCGGTTGGGAGTCTATTTTAACTGATTAGTTCTTCTGCTGTTCTAGTAATTAAATGTTTTAAATAACTAAATATTATTTAAATTATTAATAGCTTTTTAATACTAAAATACTTAATATTTTATATATCTGGATGCTTATGCCAACCCCATTTTAACTGGTCTTTATTAGCTAGAATACTGTTTTGAGAAGGAGTTTGAAAGGATTGATTAGTGATATCTGCCACAAGGGTGGGAGGAAGCAGCATTGACTTTCGTGTTTTAATACATTGTGGTTTTCATAATAAGGTCTATGATGGAAAGCTCTTCAGTGAACTTGAAAAAAAAGAACTAAGAAAGTTCTAACAATCTTTGAATTTTGAACTCTTCATCATTACTAATATACTATTTTTTTAGAAAGGATAACAGTAAATATGGGAGATTATTCTGATTTTACAAGTTTTTAATAAACATAAGCACTTTAATTTGAAGAATATTCAAAAGCTAGATTACATAAAGTAGTAGTAAATTTCTAAAGTAAAATTTGTATTTGGATGAATAGTACTTCTGATAACCCTGTATCTTGTCGGTATGAGAACTGCTTGGGTTTACCATTTCTGACTTTGAGTAGAAAATTACTGTTTTAGTCAAAGCAGGCTTTTCAAATATTCTGTACATTCAGAATCTCTCTTAGAGAAAACTGGGAGGATTCAGAGTGATTGATTTGGTTGAAAATGTCAAGTCTGAAAAATTTCAAGGCATACATCATTTCATAAGCATGAATAATTTTTGCTACCTCAGGTAGAAGAGAAACATGGCCCTGGATTGTTCCTCAATGTGGAACCCAGACCACCAGCAGGTGGAGGGCCCCAGAAACACTTCTCTGACCTGGCTACTTTCCGTGATTGTTCTATTTATTTTAGTTAGCTTACTACAGAAAATAGCAATTCTATTCATTTCTCTTGTTTATTCCCTTCTGTTGCTTCTTCTCAGAATAGTCTCTCCACTTTTCCATAGAACATTTGATGCTATAGAATGTCACTTTTTAATGTTTTGATTTTTAGTCATTGCTAATTATTTGGTTTATGATTCCTTCTAATCACATATTTTACAGTGGATAGAAGATACTTGTATTTTAATGTTTGTTTCTAAAGGGTACCAGTATCCTCTTAGCTGTTTCTATGTGGCCCATCTGTTGTCATGCTGATACTTTTTCTTTTTTAACAAAGTATAAATATTTGATTTTCTGTTACAATTGTTGTTTTTTAAGTTCTTTGTTCAAAAATTAACATATAAAATTTAAATAAAAATTAATGTGTAGACTTTTTAATATTTCTCTCTGGTAAAAAAAAATAATTAAAACAGCTAGTTTCCTTTCACTCTGCACCTCTCATTTACTCTTTCCTATGTGTCAGGAAGTCCTCTCTGTGTTAGGGAAAAACTGGTACACATAGAGTAAATAGTTCAACAAGCACCTACATTCCTGTTCAGTTGACATTTCCCAAAGACTACTCAGATGTGACTTAATCCTTGATATTTGGACATAAATTAAACATGGTACGCCAACTGGTAAGCGGACGGTTTTCTAGCGTGACAGAATACATGCAATAAAGAGAGGTTCATTGTAGCAACAAGAATGGTTGGAAAAAATGGCTTGACATTTTATCATATCATTGTATATTGATTTGTCTCAGAAAAGTTCAATGTGCTTTCTTGCATCTGTGATTTTCAGTTTGCTTGAAGGTAAATATGAAAGACTTTTGGAAAGGACCTGGTTCAGAAGCATCCTTTGAAGACAGTAGATAATTTTTATTATCACCTGTCAAACTGTCAGAACATTGAGACTTCTGTAAATATTGCCTTTTAATGCATAGCCTCAAAGTACATAAACCAAAATAAATTGATAAAATGATGCCTGTTTTGGGGAATATTTTTGTGGGATAAAACCCTCTTACATGTTAAAATGCTTTAATCATTGATATATGCTATTTATGGAAGATGAGTTGAAGATCTCTTTAATTGAAATTGCCATTTTTGATGTCATTTACAGAATTGGTATTTTAGTAACTGCCATATTTTTCTGGTATGTACACAAACAAAAAGTCATAGTCTGGCCTACACGCTCTCAGACCAATATGATTTTTCCCCAAACCTCTCCTAAATATGAAAAGTATGTTCATTAATATAACCAAATGAATAATGTCTCTGCTTTAAGATGCTATCAGTGAATCATAATTAGTAGATAACTTAGAAAGTTGAAATGGAAAATATGAATTCTCTCATTTTTACAATATGATCATTAATATTATGTGACCATTTATTTAATAGAGCTTTAAAATTGTAGATCAATATTTATATGGTAATGGTATCAGCAGACTCAAAAATCAAATTAATAAGACACTGATTTAATCACATTTTAATAGGAGCAAAATTTTGATCAAAAACCATTCTGACACAAGTAACTTTAACAATTAGGTTTTCTTGGCAAATACATTTGAAAGTATAGCTTAACTTTAGGGAGATACTGTAAACTGTAATCATTTCAATTCAAGACAGATAAGCCAACAATGTATGTAGGACATCAGGGTGAGAATGGGTGTGTGATGGACCCTTTACTGAGGAAATTACCCTGTAATTGAAATTGAAACTGATAGACACATATATGCATAAAGAGATGAGTCTTAAGAGAGGCAGAAACAGATCACTGTGGGAATCAAAGTAAAAAGATAAGTTCACATATAATTGGGCAACAGGTAAATATAATTCCTCAGGGAGGTAACATTTGAAATGGGTTTTAAAGTATTAGTAAAGTTTTTATAGAAGCAGATGAAGGTAATGGCTAAGGAAATATTTCATGCCAGAAATGTTTCCTTGAATAGTTAGATTTACCGATCTCTTGTTATTCACATGTTCTTCAAATGAGTCTTCTGTGGAGGCGCTTTGTATACAATTGGCTAAAGTACGTTATAGCTCTGACTGAGAAGAGTGAGAAGTGAGACGTCTGGATTCTTCATCTCCATTCTTTCACTATTTGCCACCACTAACATTTTATCAACACCTCAACGTAGATATGCTATACGTTGAAACAGCACATTTATTTATTTTTAACATCTTTATTGGAGTATAATTGCCTTACATTGTTGTGTTAGTTTCTGCTGTATAACAAAGTGAATCAGCTATACGTATACTTATATCCTCATATCCTCTCCCTCTTGTGTCTCCCTCCAACCCTCCCTATTCCACCCCTCTAGGTGGTCACAAAGCACCGAGTTGATCTCCCTGTGCCATGTGGCTGCTTCCCACTAGCTATCTATTTTACATCTGGTAGTGTATATATGTCCATGTCACTCTCTCACTTCATCCCAGCTTACCCTTCCCCCTCCCCGTGTCCTCAAGACCATTCTCTACGTCTGCATCTTTATTCCTGTCCTGACCCTAGGCTCTTCAGAACCATTTTTTTTTTAAGATTCCATATATATGTGTTAGCATACGGTATTTGTTTTTCTCTTTCTGACTTACTTCACTCTGTATGACAGACTCTAGGTCCATTCACCTCACTACAAATAACTCAATGTCATTTCTTTTTATGGCTGAGTAATATTCCATTGTATATATGTGCCACATCTTCTTTATCCATTCTTCTGACAATGGACCCTTAGGTTGCTTCCATGTCCTGGCTATTGTAAATAGTGCTGCAATGAACACTGTGGTACATGACTCTTTTTCAATTATGCTTTTCTCAGGGTATATGCCCAGTACTGGGATTGCTGGGTCATATGGTACTTCTATTGTTAGTTTTGTAAGGAACCTCCATAATGTTCTCCATAGTGGCAGTATCAATTTACATTCCCACTAACAGTGTAGGAGGGTTCCCTTTTCTCCACACCCTTTCTAGCATTTATTATTTGTAGATTTTTTGATGATGGCCATTCTGACTGGTGTGAGGTGATACCTCATTGTAGTTTTGATTTGCAATTCTCTAGTGATTAGTGATGTTGAGCATCCTTTCATGTGCTTGTTGGCAATCTGTATATCTTTGGAGAAATGTCTGTTTAGGTCTTCTGCCCATTTTTGGATTGCATTGTTTGTTTTTTTGATATTGAGCTGCATGAGCTGTTTGTATATTTTGGAGATTAATCCTTTGTCAGTTGTTTCGTTGGCAAATATTTTCTCCCATTCTGAAGGTTGTCTTTTCGTCTTGTTTATGGTTTCCTTTGCTGTGCAACATCTATTAAGTTTCATTAGGTCCCATTTGTTTATTTTTGTTTTTATTTCCATTTCTCTAGGAGTTGGGTCAAAAAGGATCTTTCTGTGATGTATGTCATAGAGTGTTCTGCTTATGTTTTCCTCTAAGAGTTTTATAGTGTCTGGCCTTAAATTACGGTCTTTAATCCATTTTGAGTTTACTTTTGTGTATGGTGTTAGGGAGTGTTCTAATTTCATTCTTTTACATGTAGCTTTCCAGTTTCCCAACACCACTTATTGAAGAGACTGTCTTTTCTCCATTGTATATCTTTGCCTCCTTTGTCAAAGATAAGGTGACCATATGAGCGTGGGTTTCTCTTTGGGCTCTATATCCTGTTCCATTGATGTGTATTTCTGTTTTTGTGCCACTAACATACTATCTTGATTACTGTAGCTTTGTAGTATAGTTTGAAGTCAGGGAGCCTGATTCTTCCAGCTCTGTTTTTCTTTCTCAAGATTGCTTTGGCTATTCGGGGTCTTTTGTGTTTCCAAACAAATTGTGACATTTTTTGTTCTAGTTCTGTGAAAAATGCCATTGGTAGTTTGATAGGGATTGCACTGAATCTGTAGATTGCTTTGGGTAGTAGAGTCATTTTCACAATGTTGATTCTTCCAATCCAGGAGCATAGTATATCTCTCCATCAGTTTGTATCATCTTTAATTTCTTTCATCAGTGTCTTATAGTTTTCTCCATACAGGTCTTTTGTCTCCTTAGATAGGTTTATTCCTAGGTATTTTATTCTTTTTGTTGCCATGGTAAATGGGAGTATTTCCTTAATTTCTCTTTCAAATTTTTCATCATTAGTGTATAGGAATACAAGAGATTTCTGTGCATTAATTTTTATTCTGCTACTTTACCCAATTCATTGATTAGATCTAGTAGTTTTCTGGTAGCATCTTTAAGATTCTCTATGTATAGTATCATGTCATCTGCAAAAAGTGACAGCTTGACTTCTTCTTTTCCAATTTGGATTCCTTTTATTTCTATTTCTTCTCTGATTGCTGTGGCTAAAACTTCCAAAACTATGTTGAATAATAGTGGTGAGAGTGGGCAACCTTGTCTTCCTGATCTTAGTGGAAATGGTTTCAGTTTTTCACCATTGAGAATGATGTTGGCTGTGGGTTTGTCATATACGGTCTCTTTTATGTTGAGGTATGTTCCCTCTATGCCTACTTTCTGGAGAGTTTTTTTATCATAAATGATGTTGAATTTTGTCAAAAGCTTTTTCTGCATGTATTGAGATGATCATATGGTTTTCCTCCTTCAATTTGTTAATATGGCGTTTCACATTGATTGATTTGAGTATATTGAGGAAACCTTGCATTCCTGGGATAAACCCCACTTGATCATGGTGCATGATCCTTTTAATGTGTTTTTGGAATCTGTTTGCTAGTATTTTGTTGAGGATTTTTGCATCTTTGTTCATCAGGAATATTGGCCTGTAGTTTTCTTTTTTTTGATATCTTTGCCTGGTTATGGTATCAGGGTAATGGTGACCTTGTAGAATGAATTTGGGAGTGTTCCTTCCTCTGGTATATTTTGGAAGAGTTTGAGAAGGATAGGTGTTAGCTCTTCTCTAAATATTTGATAGAATTCACCTGTGAAGCCACCTGGTCCCCGGCTTTTATTTGCTGGAAGATATTTAATCACACTTTCAATTTCAGTGCTTGTGATTGTCTGTTTATATTTTCTATTTCTTCCTGGTTCAGTCTTGGAAGGTTGTGCTTTTCTAAGAATTTGTCGATTTCTTCCAGGTTGTCCACTTTATTGGCAAAGAGTTGCTTGAAGTAATCTCTCATGATCCTTTGTATTTCTGCAGTGTCAGTTGTTACTTCTCCTTTTTCATTTCTAATTCTGTTGATTTGAGTCTTCTCCCTTTTTTTTCTTGATGAGTTTGGCTAATGGTTTATCAATTTTGTTTATCTTCTGAAAGAACCAGGTTTTAGTTTTGTTGATCTTTGCTATCGTTTCCTTCAATTCTTTTTCATTTATTTCTAATCTGATCTTTATGATTTCTTTCCTTCTGCTAACTTTGGGTTTTTTTTTTTGTTGTTGTTCTTCTTTCTCTAATTGCTTTAGGTGTAAGGTTAGGTTGTTTATTTGAGAGTTTTCTTGTTTCTTGAGGTAGGATTGTAATGCTATAAACTTCCCTCTTAGAAATGTTTTGCTACATCCCATAGGTTTTGGGTCGTCATGTTTTCATTGTCATTTGTTTGGAGGTATTTTTGATTTCCTCTTTGATTTCTTCAGTTATCTCTTGGTTATTGAGTAGCCTATTGTTTTGCCTCCGTGTGTTTGTATTTTTTACAGTTTTTTCCTGTAATTGATATCTAGTCTCATAGCGTTGTGGTTGGAAAAGATACTTGATACTATTTCAAGTTTGTTAAATTTACCAAGGTTTGATTTGTGACCCAGGATATGATCTATCCTGGAGAATGCTCCATAAGCACTTGAGGAGAAAGTGTATTCTGTTGTTTTTGGATGGAATGTCCTATAAATATCAATTAAGTCCATCTTGTTTAATGTGTCACTTAAAGCTTGTGTTTCCTTATTTATTTTCATTTTGGTTGATCTGTCCATTGGTGAAAGTGGGGTGTTAAAGTCCCCTTCTATTACTGTGTTACTGCCTCAGTTATTCTGCTATTGATTCCTTCTAGAGAATTTTCAATTTCATTTATTGTGCTGTTCATCATTGTTTGTTTGCTCTCTAGTTCTTCTAGGTCCTTGTTAAACATTTCTTGTATTTTCTCCATTCTAGTTTCAAGATTTGGGATCATCTTTACTATCATTACTCTGAATTCTTTTTCAGGTAGACTGCCTATTTCCTCTTCATTTATTTGGTCAGGTGGGTTTTTACCTTGCTCATTCATCTGCTGTGTATTTCTCTGTTTTCTCATTTTGCTTAACTTACTGTATGGGGTCTCCTTTTTCTTAGGCTGCAGGTTTGTAGTTCCCATTGTTTTTGGTGTCTGCCCCCAGTGGCTAAGGTTGTTCAGTGGGTTGTGTCAGCTTCCTGGTGGAAGGGCCTTGTGCCTTTGTTCTGGTGGATGTTGCTGGATCTTGTCTTTCTGGTGGGCAGGACCATGTTCAGTGGTGTGTTTTGTGGTGTCTGTGAGTTTATTATGATTTTAGTCAGCCTCTCTGCTAATGGGTGGGGTTGTGTTCCTGTGTTGCTAGTTGTTTGGCATGAGTTGTCCAGCACTGGAGCTTGGTGGTTGTTGAGTGGAGCTGGGTCTTAGCACTGAGTTGGAGATCTCTGGTGGACCTCTTGCCGATTGTGATTACATGGGGCTGGGAGGTCTCTGGTGGTCCAATCTCCTGAACTCGGCTCTCCTACCTCAAAGCCTCAGGCCTGACATCCGGCCGGAGCACCAAGACCCTGTCAGCCACATGGCTCAGAAGAAAAAGGAGGGAAAAAAAAGGTAGAAAAAAATAAAATGAAATGAATAAAGTTATTAAAATAAAATATTTTTTAAAAGTATTAAAATAAAAAATTTAAAAAGTAATAAAAAGAAGAAAAAATAAGAAGAGAGCCACCAAACCAATAAACAAATCCACCAATGACAACAAGTGCTAAAAACTAAACTAGGATAAACATAAAAATCAGAAACTTGTCAGTTTCATACAGCAAACCCCAAGTCTACAGTTGCTCCCAAAGTCCACCACCTCAATTTTTAGATGATTTGTTGTCCATTCAGGTATTCCACACATGCAGGGTACATCAAGTTGATTGTGGGGATTTTATCCACTGCCCCTGAGGCTGCATGGAGAAATTTCCCTTTCTCTTCTTTGTTCGCACAGCTCCTGGGGTTCAGCTTTGGATTTGGCCCCACCTCTGTGTGTAAGTCGCTTGAGGGCCTCTGTTCTTTTCTCAGACAGGATGGGGTTAAAGTAGCAGCTGATTAGGGGGCTCTGGCTCCCTCAGTCTGGGGGGGAAGGAGGGATACAGCATGCAGAGCAAGGCTGCAGAGGCAGAGGCCGGCGTGACGTTGCATCAGTCTGAGGCATGCCATGTGTTCTCCCGGGGAAGTTGTTCCTGGATCACGGGAGCCTGGCAGTGGCGGGCTCCACAGGCTCCTGCGAGGGGAGGTGTGGATAGTGACCTGTGCTCGCACACAGGCTTCTTGGTGGCGGCAGCAGCAGCCTTAGCGTTTCATGCCTGTCTCTGGTGTCTGTACTGATAGCCGCAGCTCACGCCTGTCTCGGAAGCTCGTTTGGGTGGTGCTCTGAATCTCCTCTCCTCGTGCACCCCATAACAATGGTCTCTTGCCTCTTTGGCCATTCCAGACTTTTTCCCAGACTCCCTCCCAGCCAGCTGTGGTGCACTAGCCCCTTTCAGGCTGTGTTCACACAGCCAACCCCAGTCCTTTCCCTGGGATCTGACCTCCGAAGCCCAAGCCTCAGCTCCCAGTCCCCACCTGCCCTGGCAAGTGAGCAGACAAGCCTCTCAGGCTGGTGAGTGCTGGTCGGCACCAATCCTCTATGGAGGAATCTCTCTGCTTTGCTGTCTGCACCCCTCTTGCTGCACTCTCCTCTGTGGCTCCAAGGATTCCCCACCCTGCCCACCCCCTCTCCCCACCAGTGAAGGGACTTCTAGTGTGTGGAAACCTTTCCTCCTTCACAGTTCCCTCCCACTGGTGCAGGTCCCTATTCTTTTGTCTCTGTTTTTCCTTTTCTCTTTTGCCCTACCCAGGTATGTGGGGAGTTACTTGCCTTTGGGGAAGTCTGAGGTCTTCTGCCAGCATTCAGTAGATATCCTGTAGGAGTTGTTCCACATGTAGATGTATTTTTGATGTATTTGTGGGGAGGAAGGTGATCTCCACGTCTTACTCCTCCGCCATATTGAAGATCCTCCCTCCTGAAGCAGCACATTTAGTATTATAATTTTATGACTGGAAAGCATAACAGCTATTATTTTAATAATAGAAATTCCAGAAAGTAAAGCCAAAAGGAATCCTCTTGGCTGTAGGAGTATGCTGGATGGAACCCTCAGGGCAGTAGTTTTCAAAGTGTGGGATGGGGGTCACCAAATCATAGGATTCCCAGTAAAATTTCCAAGAAGGCATACAATTTTTACATTAATAAAATGAGACTTTTAAAAATGAGAACTATTGATATGAAACATAACTCTAAGGGAGTAGTGGGATATGTGACAGAAGTAGTTGTTTGGTGTCATATTCTAAAGTCTTGAATGTCACAGTGGTATAGGTGGTTGTATAGGTTGTATCCTGCATAACCCAGGGGGCTGTCATTCACAGCTGGATATGTGCACATCCTGAACAGCTGTGCATTGTGAACTTTGTACTTAATTTGGATAACAGTAGAGAATCTTTGAGTTGTTTTCACATCTAAGAGTAGTATGATTGTTGTTGAACCTTAAGGAAATTAATTTTGCAGCATCTTGTAAAATGATTCAAATTCCAGAAACATGAATGTAATAATATACCAAACTGGGTGGTCTGTTAGAGGCATAAACTGGGTTTGTAATATGTTTAGAAGAGACTGCAAAGCAAAAATGACTCTAAACCTTTTTCTCAAGTGACTTCTCAAAGGAGAATTGTTGTACCCTGATAGAAATAGAAAGATCATGATTGGGACAGGGTAAGAGAGCGATTAGTTCTCCTTGAACATTTTGAATTACTATGAATGATTTTGTTATTAAATGGGCAACTTGCTATAATGCTTCTGACAGGACTTTATTTTTCTTTGTCTTCTCTTTCAGGCTGAAGTCATTGATGTGAGTTATGGAAATGCAGATGATTTAAATAGGATTAAAAAAATGAAAAATGTCACAAATCAGATTGCACTCCTGAAATTAGGAAAACTGCCACTACTTTATAAGGTTGGTCCAATGACTGTTATTTGGTGGTAGGGTGAATATTTTGTTCAGTTGGGGTTACATGTGCATCTGAGAACATGAAGAGAGAGAGGGAGTGTGTGTGTGTGTGTGTGTGTGTGAGAGAGAGAGAGAGAGGGAGAGCAACAGAGTGGAAAGACAAAGAGGCATAGGATATCGCAGGAAGATAACTTTTCCAAAATGGATAATTTTATATTAAGACCTTTAAGATATTGTGAGTTTGTGGGACCTTCAAAAAATTGGCATGTCCTTCATAATACCTATCTGGAATGCTAAAAATAAGAACCACAGTGTCCTCGCGACATCTGCAAAACTTCTAATCTGTTATCTAATTACCATCTGCTTTATGTTAGACTAATATCTCACTGATTTACACTCCTTAGTGATTAATTTTTGTCAACTGTGTAACTTCACAGTTACTGACTGTGTTCAGAAATTTAATTAAAATATAATATACTAAGGAAAAGCAGAATTTTGATTTATTTTATTTAAAGAGAAGTTTATTAACACTCATCCACCAGATGCATTTACATAATTAAAGCAGTTCAATCTAAGTATCTCATAATGAGCCACCACAATAGAGAGTCACTACTGCTCATTCTTACTTCATTTTCTTTTTCTATTAAAAAAGAATGATCAGTGTAGTTGTGTAGTTATGTCCCTGGAATGCTCTGGTTCTGAAGATGTATTGGATTTCTCCTCATTCAAACCTTTATGAGATTAGCTAATTCCCAGGAGCAAAAAATGTATCCAGAAATCTGTTGGCCCACTCTGTAAGGACCCAAGAGAACATTCTGTGCCTATTTTTTATTTTCCAAGGGTGCTCTTATACTTAAATCAATGTCTGATAGTAGATAATAGGCCAGAATTTTAAGATAGTCTTGAAAATATAATACACACTGATACTAATTTTTTGTAGGATAATTTGTCAGTATGTATTAAAGGCCTTAAAATAATCATTTTGACCCAATAATTCCATTTCAACAGTATATTCTAAAGGGGAAAAAAATCAGAGATGATGAACACAATGATTACCAATGATGTGAGAAAATATTTGAAATGATATATACATCCAGTTTAGCACTGAAAATTATGCTACATTTGTACAGCTGAATACTATACAACAATTACAATGTAAAGAATATTTAATGATACGTGAAAATCCTCATAAGTCAAACAAATAAATTATAAAGAGGACATTTATAAGAATTATATAATAATGATTACATTTATTGTTACTTCTAAAAATAACATTGTTAGAAATATGGGTTAAATATTTTTCTAAGTGTTTTTTAATGTATTTTCACATTAATCTTTACAATAACCATAGTGTTGAGGTACAGATTATTATCTTCAATTTATAGATAAGTATCACAAGTGCATGAGGAAGGAAATAAGATAGAGTATACTCTTTCCCCCAATACAGCCCCAGTCTGGTAGAGGGGCAAAATGATGACATTTTAAATCAAGGGTACAGATTTGATCATGGTATGAGACTAGGCATTCTAATTACTTACTTAAGACAAGTGATTCAAATTGCTTAGAGGACATTTTATTACCAATAATCAGAAGAACTCTTCCTCTAGTTGTTTGGGGAAGAATGTTCTTTTCCAGATGTTTTAAAAGGGCAGTGGAAAACAAAGCACAACAGATCCACTTACCCATGGAGGATAAGTTCCAAGACTCCCAGTGGATGCCTGAAACCACAGTTAGTACCAAACCCTACATATACTATGCTTTTTCCTATACATATATACTTATGATAGTGTTTAATTTATAATTAGGCATAGTAAGAGATTAACAACAATAACTAATAATAAAATAGAGCATATAACAATATAATATAATAAAAATTATGTGTGATAACACCAACATCCTTCTGATAATTTAGAGGGCTGCTTAGTGACTAATGGGCAGGGTAGGATATACAGCATGGATATGCTGGGCAAAGGGACGATTCACATCCTGGCTGGATGGAGTGGGACAGCCTGAGATGTCATCAAGCTACTCAGAACAGCCCATAATTTAAAACTTAGGAATAGTATTTTTGGAATTTTCCATTCAGTGTACTTTGGACTGCACTTGACCATGAGCATCTGAAACCTCTAAAACTGAAACTATGGATAACAGGGAACTACTGTAACACTGCTTTGAGTACATTACATGAATCCTGCTTGTTCAACCTAAGAGTGATACAGATGACTAAAATGTTGTTTGTGGTAGGGGCCAATTATCTAAATTGGGTTGATGGAATTATGGTTTTCTATTTCTTTATATTTTCTAAATTCCTAATGATTTTGTATATATTTTGTCAGGAAAAAAAGTCTAAAAATTCATGTTAAGATAAGGCATTTAAATTTTTTTTCTAACAGTGTTTATAGGCCAAATACTCAAAATCCCTACCAGTAGATAATGGGTTAAAACATAGCCAGTTTCTTTTTATTTGACTGCTCCAGAGAATATTTACATTATGAAACCATTTGGCAAGGTCCACAAAGTACTGAAATAGTGGTTTATCTAGAATAGGACACAGTTATTAAAACCCTGGTACATTTTCTCTGATCATCTTCCTTACAGGCCTATGAAGAGATTTAACAAAGAGGTCTGTGCAGAATTCCCCTTTAGACAGAGCCTTGCCACAAACTTGGCATTATCTTCTAGCCAGAGAAGAGAGAGCACTCTTTCTTTAACCTTTTAGATTCTATTCTGGGCATCTCTGTTTTCTGTAGATTGTCCCAGAGATTATGGAATCACTGATTCCATATCTGTTAATATATATTCACATTGTAAAGAAAAAAGAAAGCATGGTGTAGACAAGGTTATATAGCATGATTATAGCTGAACTTGCTTCACCTGTCCATCAAATATATTCTGAGGCTGAAATTGGAAAATGAGGTCATACAGTAATACAGCTGGGTTGAAAAAAAGGCAGAGGACCAATTGACTTCTATGTGAATTACAACTGTTACTCATGATTCCAAATGAGCATCTGGACTGGGAACATGGGGCAGAATGAGTAGAGAAAAGTTAATCGTATTTTAACTGTGCAGTAGTAACTAAATCATAGTTTAAAAAATGAATCTGGGAGGGAATCTCTGCATCTGAGATAAAGAGGGCAAAGGGGAAGCAAAATTGTGATATTACCTCCTAAAGAGAGTAGAAAAATAATCCGCAGTCAAGAAGGAGGAGATCTCATTAGTTTTGTCATAAATGGTATGTATGTGTTAATTTAGTCACTAGGAAGGGATTGATGAAGTAATCCCCACATTTGTAGCAGGAGCTGTAAAAGGCAGATGGCTTCTAGCTCTAAGCCTTGATGTCCACACTTTGTTGCAGGAAAGGGCCAAGTCCTTCAGACCTAGCTTGTGCTAGTTTCCTTAAACTTAAACCTTAGAGGAAAGGCTTTAGGTTTCTCTGAGCTTTGTATTTATAGCAGTTTATTTTATAGGAGAGTGCTTTCATTCCTTAAGCTTTAAGACAAAATAGTCTTTTATCTGTCATGATGGATTTACTTAGATTTGTCTCAGTGACAATCTGAGACATAATAAAGCAGATCCAAAAACCCTTGCAAATTCCCAAATTACTAAATAGCTCTCTAGTACGAAATTTATTTTATGAAAGGCAATAAAAGCATTTGGCTTTCTTTTAGAGTCATTTTCACAAAAAGCAGTAATAAAAAAAAAATTACTGTGTACGCCATGACAGCTAGAAATTGAGTAAATCCCACTGAAATGTGGAAGATGGGCCATTATCTGGGTCCGCACCACATATAAGCCCCAAGTCTTGTAAGAGTCAAATTTGCATATAGTAAAATTACAAGTGAATAAATATCTTATGCCTTTTGTGCATGGTAAAGTTACACATGAAAATTCATAAATGCTGTTAAGATTTTTTCATAAATGAAGTAACATACAGTACGTTCCTAGTACTCACAGCTAGATAGTAAGATACTAGCAAATATTAGCTGTTTTTTGCATTTTCTTATATATCTTTTTATCCCTGTAACCACAATTTTAATGATTTGGTAATCCAATTGATTTTGTAGTTTCCTACAAATGAAACAGTTTCCTATCTATTCATCAGATAAGATTTGTATTTTAATATCAATTTTGCATTGTTTGGCCAGTGTATGACTTAACCAACTACCACTCAAGTCCATAAAGCATGCTTAAAGAGGAAGGCATTTTGGAAGAGCCTGGAGGGAAATGAGAGGTAGAAAACAATTGTTATGTGTTGATATTTTCAAATATTCAGTAGATTGTTTCCAACAGATTAGGAAAAAAGTAAACTTCATACTATTTGAATTTCAAACCCAATTTCATCTACAAAACAAGTAAATTTAAAACACTGAGTTGGGGGTTTAGTGAGGAAATCTCTATATTTGGTGATTTATCAATCAGTACTCAACAAGTGGGCAATAGGAAGATCAGTAAGAAATTCTCTAGTTTAGGTAAAGTAAATGCTGAGAAATACTATATTTTGAAACCTTACCTCACATAAGGCATTGACATGCTTTTCATATTTGCTGAACTATACTCTTTCATTTGCTCCACTCTCCTTTTTTTTCTGATGACAATTATTTAATCCTTATGATAACTGCATTCAAAAGAATTATTTTTTTTTAAATTTCAGTTAAGAGAGAGCAGCATTACTCTACTACATGTGGTAGAAGTTTAAGATGGTAGATCTAAAATTTAATTTTCATTTCCCTAAATTAACATATGATGTATTCAGCTAATAATTAGCATCAAAAATATGTGATATGAGAACCTTCAAGATGGTGGAGGAGTAAGGCATGGAGATCACCTTCCTTCCCACAAATACATCAAAAATACATCTACATGTGGAACAACTCCTTCAGAAAACCTACTGAAGGCTGGCAGAAGACCTCACAATTCCCCAAAGGCAAGAAACTCTCCATATACCTGGGTAGGGCAAAA